>NC_142009.1:339850317-339910850 GCF_049901735.1 Notechis scutatus | reverse complement strand
AAAGGGAGGGTTTGGATGAGAGAGCTTTTGTTTAGATGTTTTATCTTTTTTAACTTGCCACTTGGTGTTAAAACCTACTATAGATTTAGTTATTTTATTTATTTTTATTTATTTATTTTGTCAAGCGATTATGAGATAACAGGTATAAATATAAACATAGTTATGAATGCATGAAATGTATCACCCAGCTGGCTTTGTGTCCAAGGCAGAATTAGAACTCACAATCTCCCAGTTTCTAACCTGTGTGCCTTAAACATTAAACAAACTGGCCCCCAATCCTATAATTAGCCTGCCTTATGGCTACGTACTCTATTGTATATAAGCTTTTGATCAAAACATGGCATGGATGCTCCACACACAGACAAATTGTGAAGCAAACTTAAATCAAGCATTGTGTTTGTTCAGCTGACCTTTGATTTGATCTTTTACAGATTTCTGGAAAATTTAAGCAAAAGCAACATCACTGTCAAACTTGTGAAGACAGATGAGACACAAGGTGCTGAACTCCTGTTTGCAGGAAGAAAGGCAGCCTAGGATGGAAGTGTTGGTCCATTAAAGTGAAAGTATTGCTTGATTCAAAAGGCATTACATTGGACTTTTAGGGACTCTGGAGCTGAGAATATGATTTAGACTTGACACATTACAGGCATTGGTTGCCTTCTAGGTTTCTCATCAAGAATGTTAACACATGGGTATGATTGTATACATTCTAGGCCAATCAATGCATTTTCAGAAGGTGTAAATGCACGCTTCCATTGTCTTGTCAAGATCTTGAGATGACCTTCTTTAGAGCTTTAAGTGGAAAATTTGGGAGAGTGTCAATTAAAAACAAACAAATCAAATGAAATGTTAACTCTGTTTTGATTTAAGCCACTTGGGCTCCACCATCTTCGAGGGACACCAAAGAATCTAAAACCCTGAAGTCGGCTACAGATGACAACTTTATTTTGAAACTATCTGAATAATCTCCACCCACTTTGAATTTTTGCTTTGCTCCAGAGATATCCAACAGAGACGAAGTGGCAAGAATCGTGTTGATTTATTTTTGATCCACTAGATCTCTGCTCTAATGGGGAGCCAATAGCCAAATAGTGGGATATTACTAGCACACTAAAGCAAATCACTAATTGCACATACATTACTGGCAACAATGCCCTGGGCAGGGTTTTAGGGTGAAATGGTTGCATGGGTAAACCTTGATTGGTTTCCACCCATTACTTCTTGTCCTGCCTTCAGGTGCTTTGGAAAATAGGTTGACTCCCTCTTCTTTGTGGCTGCCCCTCAGATATTGGAACACTGCTATCACATCACCCCTAGTTTTTCTTTTCATTAAACTTTTCATTAAACTAGACATACCCAATTCCAGCAACGGTTCTTTATATGTTTTAGCCTCCAGTCCCCTAATCATCTTTGTTGCTGCTCTCTGCACTCTTTCTAGAGTCTCAACATCTTTTTTTACACCGAGGCGACCAAAACCAGATGCAGTATTCCAAGTGTGGCCTTATAAAATGGTATTAACACTTCACGTGATCTTGATTCTATTCCTGTTTATGCAGCCTAGAACTGTGTTGGCTTTTTTGGCAGCTGCAGCACACTGCTGGCTCATATTTAAACGATGGTCCACTAGGACTCCAAGCTCCCTCTCACAGTTATTAGTATTGAGCGAGGGACCACATATACTGCACCTGTGCATTTGGCTACTCTTGCCTAAATGTGGAACCTTACGTTTTTCACCATTGGATTTCATTCTGTTAGATAGCGCCCAATGTTCAAGTCTGTCAAGATCCTTCTGTATCTTAAGCTTACCTTCTGGAAAGATGACGAGTATCTCCAACACATGTGACTACTGTTCTCTTATAGCCTTCCATAGCGGACACCAAAGGGGACTTCCTCCTTATTAGTGACCACGTGATTGAACTGGTTACCCGGCTTCACCAGACCATGCTGGAGGCTACAAAGCAAAAACTGAAACTGCAAGTGGCTGATGAGTAAGAACTGCGTTGGCTGTGGGTGGAGAAAGGGAGGGTTTGGATGAGAGCTTTTGTTTAGATGTTTGTATCTTTGTTCTCTTGTACTGGTATTGAAAACCTATCAAGATTTATTTATTTTATTTATTTTTATTTATTTATTTTGTCAAGCGATTATGAGATAACAGGTATAAATATAAACATAGTTATGAATGCATGAAATGGATACATATAAGAAAAATAAAAGAAAAAAATAAAAGAAACAATAGGACAGGGACGATAGGCAGGTTGGTGTGCTTATGCACGCCCCCTACAGACCTCTCAGGAATGGGGTGAGGTCAATAGTAGACAAGTCTAAGTCTAAGTTTTTGGGGTTTGGGGAAGAAACCACAGAGTCAGGTAGAGTATTCCAGACACAGACCACTCTGAAACTGAAACTGAAACTGAAACTGAAAGGGTTCTGAAAATCCAGACACTGAAAACCCTTTTCATCCTTTCTTGGAGCCTCCAAGAGGGAGTCACTCCACCGGAGACCGCTGAGGGGATAAAGGAGACTTTGGATCCATTTTTGGCAATTTTTTCTCCTCCTGCCCCCCTGCCAATTAAAAAGACTATATGCCCTCTGGTGTGCTAGAAAAGGAAAAGTGGGCTGCCTTTAGCCCTACTGGGTTTAAGGAAGCAGGCCTTGATGTCAGAAGCTATCTGAATACACATATACAATTTGCCACCAAACTCACATTTGGTAATAACAGTATAATGTAAATTATATATTATGGCCTGGAGCTTGTACATCCCTAGTTATAGTTTGTGTGGTTTGTTGCATTGTATTCAGGTTGTTGAGTTGTAGCAATTAATACATTTCACATCCCTTTTCCAATTATAGTCAAGTAAATAATAATTAAATAATGAAACATTTTAGCTTCAAAAGCTTGCAAAAATAATTGTGAATTTGATCATCCCCACAGACTATTGAATATTGTATCCTAATTGACTGAAAATAGTACACTGCAAACCTACCACTGTATTTCTTTATTATGGACAGGAGTCAGTACCCAAATTGTTCAGCAGTGACCTTACATTGGAGTTAAATATGTTTGCAGAGTTAATCTCCCCTTCTTTGAAATCCATAGTTTACTTGATAAGGTTTCAGAAGTAGTTTATCCTTGTCTGCCTCTTAGGGCTGAGATAATGTGACTGGCTCAAGGTCACCCAGCTGGTTTTGTGTCCAAGGCAGAATTAGAACTCACAATCTCCCAGTTTCTAACCTGGTGCCTTAAACATTAAACCAAACTGGCCCCAATCCTATAATTAAGCCTGCCTTATGGTTGTACTCTATTGTATATAAGCTTTTGATCAAACATGGCATGGATGCCTCCACACAACAAACAAATTGTGAAGCAAACTTAAATCAAGAATTGTGTTGTTTTTGTTCAGCTGACTTTTGATTTTTTCTTTTTACAGATTTCTCATAAAATTTAAGCAAAGCAACATCACTGTCAAACTTGTGAAGACAGATGAGACACAAGGCACAGCTCCTGTTTGCAGGAAGAAAGGCAGCCATAGGATGGAGGTCTTGGTCCATTAAAGTGAAATTATTGCTGATTCAAAGGCAGCTACATTGGACTTTTAGGGACTCTGGAGCTGAGAATATGATTTAGACTTGACACATTACAGGCATTGGTGCCTTCTAGGTTTCTCATCAGAATGTTAACAGCATGGAGAAACATGATTTGCATACATTCCAAGGCCAATCAATGCATTTGCAGAAGGTGTAAATGGCACCTTCCATTGTCTTGTCAAGATCTTCAGAAATGGCTTCTTTCTTTAGATGCTTTAAGTGGAAAATTTGGGGAGAATGTCAATTAAAAACAAACAAATCAAATGAAATGTTAACTCTGTTTTGATTTAAGCCACTTCGGAAGGCTATACCATCTCTAGGGACACCAAAGAATCTAAAGCTAAATTTGGCTACAGAGGACAACTTTATTTTGAGCTATCTGAATAATCTCCACCCCATTTTGAATTTTTTTTGCTTTTCTCCAGAGATATCCAACAGGGCAAGTGGCAAACTCTCATTGATTTATTTTTTGGTCACACTAGATCTCTGCTATAATTTAATTTTAAAATGAATGGGATACTAGCACACTAAAAAGCAAATCACTAACTGCACACATACATTACTTCCAACAATGCCCTGGGCAGAAACAGTTTTAGAAAGTGAAATGGTGCATAGGTAAAAATAAAGGTAAAGGTTTCCCCTGTCCAGTCAAATCCGACTTGGCTCATTTACATTTCTTAGTTGAACAAAGACACTTTCACGGTCCTACGGCCAGTATGACACAAAGGCACACAGAATGCTGTTTCCTTTCCACAGAAATGGTGCCTATTTATCTACTCGCATTTGCATGCTTTCAAATTGTTATGTTGGCAGGAGGCGGGACAACGCTTTGTTTCCCTTATGGGTATTATCTGATCAGCTATTCCCATGACATGTTTTCTCATTTTCACATGTAGAATTGGTCAAAAAGCATTGGGTGGGTGCCTGGCTTTTTCATATATAGCATGCTTTTCCACTAAGAAGCCCTAGGAAATACACTTTATCCCGGATTTATTCTTAAAACAATTCTGTGAAATCAGTTGAGTTAAAGGAAAGGAATTGATTCAAAGTCATTCAGTGAGTTCAATGGGAATATTTTAACTATTTCATCACATCAACATATTGTGTTGGTTTTGTAGCACTTGCATACCTACCCTGTTTATGGTAACCAATGTACTCAAGGCTGAGCAGATCAACAGCAGAAAAGCAAAGGTATATCAGTCAGAGATTCTGAAGCTAAGGCTTCCCTGAGTCGTTTTGCTTCCCACGGGAGCCTGTAGAAGAATAGCCAAGATTCAATCCAAATTTCAGAGAGCCAAACAAGGTTTACCAGCCCTGTCCAGGGCCCAGAGTTTTAGGCTTCTTACACGAATCAAAGGAAATGACATACCAGACACAAGAAATCAGATGGTTGTTTACAACAAAGAAACTTGGGTCAAAGCTGCCTCTTAAGTAAGTTTGCAACCAGATGTTGCAAAGACCAGAAGATCCATATTTGGTAAGGAGCCTCAATGAATGTCTTTGCTCTGAGCCAAAGCCAACGATTTGGAGGCCGTGATTACTCCAGTTCTGTTGCTGCCTGTCTTTGAGCCTCACATGATTCCTGGCTTGTATCTCCCGAGGCTGGAATTCCACTGGTGCAAATGGAGCAACTTAAGAAGAGAACAGAAGACAAACTTCTTCAGATTCAGAGTCCAAGACATGATCTTGATCTGAGAAAAAAGTATAACCTGTCTCCTTGAGATTAAGATTGTAGGAGTTGATATAGTCATATTGCAAAAGTATAATAAGATATATGGATTTCCAAACAACCATTTTGAAAGAGTATGATATGAATTTGCTTTCATAATGTTTGACTACGTCTCTTTGATACATTTAGTACAGATATGCATTAAGCAAGTAACACAGCAGAAATACATCCATAAATGGCAAATGACATTTTGCCCACCTTTTAATTTCAAAAGGCAGAAGTGTTTATTGTACGGCAAGCTGATCTCCCTTTTATAAAATGGTCTGCCTGGGACAAAAAGGGAAATTCACAGCAAGTACACCATGGAGGATCACAGTGTTTCTAAATATGTCATTTAACAGGTCAACAGAGTTGGGAGGGTCGTCGTCCAACCCTCCCCAACCATTTCTGATAGATGTCAGTCTAGTCTCTTCTAAAAGGTTTCCAATGATGAAGCTCCCACAGCTTCTGAAGGCAAGCTGTTCCATTGGCTGATTACTCTCACTGTCAGAAAATTTCTTCCTATTTCCAGGTTGAACCTCGCCTTCTTCAGTTTTAAAGGAATAATGGATGGAAACTGAACTTCCTTTACTTTAATAGTAATAGCAGTCACCAGTGAGAAGGCTTGCAAACAATAGGATTCTCCATTCTATGCATGCCTATTCCTGTTTTTCTAAATAATATTTTTTATTTTGAATACAAATAATACAAACATAATACATATAAATCTAAAAACAAAAAAAGGAAAAAATTACAAATATTACAGTGCACCCCCACCTTTTTCTTATGTTTCTTCTTCTATAACAACTAAAAGATATACAATATATTCCAATTGTGCCCTTATCCCCTCCAAAACAACATATATTCTTGAGTAGGTTGATTCCCTTTGCCTTCCACCAACACTGTTTTTATAAAATCCCCCCATATTTCATTATAATTGTTTACTTTAATCATCCCTTTTTAAAATTTAATTTCCGTTGTTAATTTATCATTTGTTGCCATACTCCAAATTTCATACCACTCATTTCTTTGAATATCCCAATTTCGTCCCCATCACTAATCTAGCTGCCATTATCAAATTCCTTTTTTGTTTCATTTATATCCTGTTTTCCATCACCATGCAATCCTCGGTGACATATCTAAATTTCCATACAAAGTACTCTAAGTTCCTTAAACACCATGTCCCATATTTTTTGTGCACTATCGCAATCCCACCACATACGTTTATATGTTCCAACCTGTTTCTCGCACCTCCAACAAATATTTGTATATTTAACATCTATTTGATTTAATTTACATGGTGTTAGGTACCACCTCCATATCACTTTATATCCATTTTCCTTAACTCTGACATATTCTTATATACTCTTCTATTCCAAATATTTTTCCAATCATTATCATTTACTTCTTCTAAATCTGATTCCAAAATTAATTTTAAACTTTTTGCCTGCTCTTCTAATTCAGTTAATATTCTATATATTTTCCCAATTTTTCCTTTACCTATATATTCTTCATTCACCTCACATTCTTTTATAATCATTTCAAATTTTGTTAACTATCTTTCTCCTCGAATCTGTCTTCCATTTTTATCAATTGTATTAAATTCAACCAATTTAATTTAATATCTGATAAAACATTCTTTAATTGTGTTATATTCTTTGTTCTTTCAGTCTTCCCATTTATATATCTGATTTTCTTTTAGTTTACTAATCCATTCTTTCAGTTCAATATTAGGGAATTTCTCCATTTCCACCATGCATGCTTATTCCTGTTCATTGTAATAGAATAACTTGCCTCCAGAAGTTGTGAATGCTCCAACACTGGAAGTTTTTAAGAAGAGATTGGGCAACCTTTTGTCTGAAGTGGTATAGGATTTCCTGCCTGAGGAGGGGGTTGGAGTAGAAGACCTCCAAGGTCCCTTCTAACTCTGTTATTCTGTTCTGTTCTGTTCTCTTCTCTTCACTTCTCTTCTAGTCTAGTCTAGACCTATTCTATTCTATTCTATTCTATTCTATTCTATTCTATTCTATTCTATTCTATTCTATTCTATTCTATTCTATTCTATTCTATTCTATTCTATTTTCTATTTTATTCTTTACTGTGCAAATAGGCTGTAGCCAGTAACTATTAAGAGTTGGAATTACTAAGCGGATCTCTTATGTATACTTCTGTCAGCATTCCACTATCTAGCTTTCTCTATATATAACCCACCACCTCCCATTGTGACTGAAGGGGCCAAGGGATTATAGATGTACAGGTAGTCCTTGATTTATAACTATAGTTGGGATTGGGATTTTGGTCGCTAAGGGACGCAGCCATTAAGAAAGCCATCATATGGTTGGTCCCAATGTTATAGTTTTTACTGTGCTTGTCAAGTGAATCAAACTTCTCCCATTGGCTTTGCTTGGCAGAAGCTGTCTGGGAAGGTCCCAAATTTTAATCATGTGCTTCAAAGCAGGGGTCACCAACCTTTTGGACCTCAGGGACCACCAAACTCATAATGTTAAATCCCAGGGAGCACTAACTGGTTCTGTGGCCATGACCTAATTTGTGGGTGTGGCTTGGTGGTCACGTGACTGGCTGGGAATGGCTTGTATGTAAATATTATAAATATTTATATAAATATTGAATTTTTTATAAAAAAGACCAACTTTTACCCAAAATCAGGCAAAGCAGGCAGATTGAGTTGCTCACAGAATCACAGATTCATTCAGAGATCTATCTATCTGCCATTTGGCTAGCTCAGTCTGTGACATAAAATTTGCTTGCAAACAAACTCATAAAATTTGCTAGCAAGCAAACTCACAAAATTAATTCACAACACACCATGTATGTAAATATTAAATTTTTTATTTTAAAAAAAGAGCAACTTTTACCCAAAATCAGGCAAAGCAGGGAGGCAGATTGAGTTGCTCACAGAATCATTCAGTGATCTATCTATCTGCCATCGGCAAGCTCAGTCTGTCACATAAAATTTGCTTGTGGTGGGTCTGCACTGAATAATAGAACTTTCAGTCCTAAGGGAGGTTCAGTTGTGCTTCAAAGCAGAGCCGAAGATCTAAAGACTAGCTAGAAAGCAAGAAATCCAACCATTTCCTGCTTCCTAGCTAATCTAAATCTCCGGGCACAGCAGAACAACTGATAGTCAGAAAAAGGAAAAATAGCAATTTAGCAGGCAAGTTTGCTGGGTAAGGAGTGAGTGGGTGGGGAGGGGCCATGTGGGTGGTGCAGCCTTGTGTTTCTGTGCAGCCTGGATTAATTGCTTTGGGGGGGGGGGTGTTCTGGGGGTGAGATTTCTCTGCGGCCCACCAAAATTTTCTTGTGGCCCACTGGTTGGTGACTGCTGCTTCAAAGCTTCATTCAACAAATGTTCATATATTGAGGACCACTTGCTGTCAGGTTTCCAAGTGATGAAATCCATTTAAAAAGAAAAAAACAAAGTCCATCTTCCAAAACAATTTCTTTTATTTAGGAAAGCATCAAATTGGCAAACTCTGTGGTAATTCCGGATCTGACACAACCCGGAATTACCCCACAATATTAGAAGTTAGAAACAACCCCCAAAAGTCACATTCTCCAATAGAAGTTGTTAGGAATAACAAGGTTACCTAACGTAGTTTGGGTAAAATAATATATATAAACTATGATTGTAAGTTTAAGTGTGTGTCACTTTAAACTGCAAAGCATGTAATTTTGGGTGCAGTTGTAAAACCGCCATAAGAGGGAGCAATAGAACCTGCTGGTTTGCTTGCTTGCTGACTATGCTGGATTGATGGTTTGCTAACTGCGTGTTCCCTGCTGCTGAGTTTTTTGAACGTTGAAGGAAGAAAGGAGGTTTGACTTCTTTATATCTCTACTGCGAGAAGATATATTACTGGACTGATATTTGTAAGTTTACTGACCTCTTTTTCGACACTGGACTTTGCAACTGAATAATCCCCAAACGGACTGAACTATTATATGGACTGTTTGACTATGCTAAAACTCTTACTGGAATAAACTATTTAACTAGCACAGTGTATCTGTTTTACTGAGTGTAAGCTACAAAAACATTTATCTCACATATTTGCCTGCCTGCCTGACTGCCGTGCACATTCTGCTAGGGTGTATCCCTAACAGAAGTAATTCAACATTGCTTGATGTCATAAATCTCCACCTCAAGGGGCCTAAGCACGGACAGCTTGTTTTCCCACAGGAAGAAGAATCACCTAGCCTAAATAACTCTCTCATCTCCACTCCTCCCCCCTTAGGAATGTGGCAAGCCTGAAACCCTTCCCCCATGACCACCAAAGAGAAAGTAAGAAAAAGAATATATATTAAGCCTAACTAAAATGGCTACAGATATGTCAATTTCAGGCTTCACACTTTCATTCCAGCATACCTGGGGGTCAGTATCTTGGGAAGAACAGGATATTTTCCATAAGGCCACAAATATATTTTGGCTCCCAGGATGCTCTAGAGAGGCTTCCTAGGCCCAAAATGGGGTGCAGGGGAGTGTGAAGGAAGAAAGCAAGAAAGCAAGAAAGCAAGAAAGAAAGAAAGAAAGAAAGAAAGAAAGAAAGAAAGAAAGAAAGAAAGAAAGAAAGAAAGAAAGAGGGATGGGAAAAGAAAGGGAGGGAAGGGGGAAAGAAAGAGAAAGAAAAAAAGAAAGAAAAGAAAGAAAGAAGAAAGAAAGGAAGGAAGGAAGGAAGGAAGGAAGGAAGGAAAGAAAGAAAAAAGAAAAGAAAGAAAGAAAGAAAGAAGGAAGGAAGGAAGGAAGGAAGGAAGGAAGGAAGGAAGGAAGGAAGGAAGGAAGGAAGGAAGGAAGGGAAGGGAAAGTGAATGAGATATGGATGGATGGATGGATGGATGGATGGACGGACAGAAAGAGGAAGGGAGGGAGGGAGGGAGAGAAAAAGGAGGGGATGGAAGGATCAAAAACCCTGGCACTAGATACAGCTTCAGAGGATGCTTTGAAACAGCACAGCATTCCAGGGCTGGAAGGAACCTCTGAGGTCATCTAGTCCAACCTCATACTCCAAGAGCATTGTTAAAGTGAGTTGCTCTCTTTTGACCCACCCTGTTACATGACCACATAGCCACACCCACCCAGTCACATGACCACATAGTCACGCCCACCAGGCCACGCCCGCAGAACCGGTAGTAAAAAAATTTGAATCCCACCCCTGGTCCCTTCACTGTTGAAGACAGGCACAGGCTGTTGGGGATGTCTTTGTCCGGTCTGCATAACTCACTAACAATGCTCTTGGAGCAGGGGGTTGGACTAGATGACCTCTGAGGTACCATCCCACCCTGGATTGCTGTGCTGTTTCAAAGCATCTCAGACTGAAGTGCAAATGGTTCCTGAAATTTTTTTTTTCTGGAAATCTGTTCCTACTCCCACACCATTCGAAGGGTTTTCATCCCAAAGAGCATAGCTAAAACACTGTGGAGATTCTCACTCATCAGATCATGGTTGTCCCAAAAGATGCTTATCTTGTTTTCTTTTGAAGACGTTTCAGCTGAAGAAGCTTCTTGGGTGAAAAGTGAAACGTCTTCCAAAGAAGAAAAAAAACAAGAAAGTCCCATTGTCTCCTGACAAAAGAGGACAAGGTATATATGGCATAGAAAGATGATAAATTATATATTGGTGTAGGCCAGGGGTCCCCAACCACCGGGCCGCGGACCGGTACCAGTCCGTGGATCACTTTGCACCGGGCCTCAAAGAAAATAAAAATAAAATAAAAATGGTGGCTTTCTTCACCTTCGGTGAATACTGCTGGGATCAGGGATCAAGGACACAAATGAAAGAAGGGGAAGGAAGAAGCAACCAAAGCCTGTCCTACTCTCCGGCTCAGTGGCTTCGGTTTCCTCCCGCCTCGTTCCTCTCTCAGTCGCTCTCTCTCACTCCTCCACCAGCCCAGGAAGAAACTGCTTCAAAGAAGCTGGCAGGGTGGCTTTTCCTGTCGGCGCAGCTCCCCCGAAGCACCCGTTCACCCCCAACCCGCCGCCAATCAATCCAGGTTCAATCCAGTGCTCCGTTCTGCCTGCCTGCCTTCGTTTTTGGTGGTTTCGGAGCACAGCTCCTCCGAAGCGCCCGTTCACCCCCGCCCCGCCCCACCCCGCCGCCTGCGGTTCAATCCAGTGCTCCGTTCTGCCTGCCTGCCTGCCTTCGTTTGTTTCGGAGCAGCTTCGGCTGAGAATAATAACTATTCGCCTCTTTTACTCAGCCGAAGCTGCTCCGAAACAAAGGAAGGCAGGCAGGCAGGCAGGCAGAATGGAGCACTGGATTGAGCTGCGGGCGGCGGGGCGGGGGGGTGAACGGGCGCTTGGAGGAGCTGCGCTCCGAAACCACCAGAAAGCGAAGGCAGGCAGGCAGAACGGAGCACTGGATTGAACGCGGGCGGCGGGGGGGTGAACGGGCGCTCGGGAGCTGCGCCGACAGGAAAAGCCACCCTGCCGGCTCTTTGAAGCAGTTTCTTCCTGGGCTGGTGGAGGAGCGAGAGAGCGACTGAGAGGAACGAGGCAGACACCTGAGGGATGAGGCTGAGGGAGGGAGGGAGACACCTGAGGGATGGGGCTGAGGAAGGCAGGGCCGAGAGGCGGGGCTTCTCAGCCATCCTGCAGGGACTATCTGTCGCTCAGGGTTGCAATGAGGAGGCATTGGCGCTCCTGAACTTGGTGGTTTGCTGGCAGACGTTTTATTACCCGACTAGGTAACAACATCAGATGTTACCTAGTCAGATAATGAAACGTCTGCAAGCAAACCACCAAACTCGACTCCCCTCCCCCCGTCCTTGAAAAAGTGTCTCTGCGTGAAACTGGTCCCTGGCACAAAAAAGGTTGGGGACCACTGGTGTAGGCAACAAGATCATCTTGGATATTAGTTTACCCACACGTATTTCCCTTGGCCTCTGCCAGGACTCATTCCCAGGTTATTTTTGAAATTCTTTTAATTTAGATAAGAAACAGATAAGCTTCAAAACAAAGTGCTACCATCCTTTAGCTCCACATAGGAACCAAAGGCATTTTTATAGAATAAAAATGATGGACTGCTAAAACCATGGCTGAGATAAGCTGCATCTAATGTGGCAGCACCTTGTTTTCTAATGTTTATGCCCTTTTGATAGCCAATATTCGTGACCGTGTGGCAGCATTTCCTGCATTCTTGCAGCACTCCCATTAACTTAAAAAAAGTTAAATAAGGAAATCCATAGTTTTATTCATTTTATCCATTCACAATGACTTACATTTTTAATGAACTAAGAATGAAAGAAAATGATTAAAAAAACATCGATGTCTTTGGCAATTTATGGTCTCCTCAGGAACTGAATGCTCTAGCTCAGAGGTCTCTAACCTTGGTAACTTTAAGACTTGTGGACTTCAACTCCCAGAATTCCCAAATCTGGCTGAGGAATTCTGGGAGTTAAAGTCCACAAGTCTTAAAGTTACCAAGGTTGGAGACCCCTGCTCTAGCTGCTTCTCCATCGGGACACACAAGCCAGGGATTAGCATTAGACAAAGGAGGTTTTATCAAAAGGATGGGGATCAGTGGTGAGATTCAATTTTTTTTACTACCGGTTCTGTGGGTGTGGCTTGGTGGGCATGGCAGGGGAAGCATATGTAAAATCTCCAGTCAGAGATGGTATTTGCCGGTTCTCCGAACGACTCAAAATTTCCGCTACCGGTTCTCCAGAACTGGTCAGAACCTGCTGAATACCACCTCTGATGGGGATTACAGGTAGTTCTTGGGTAGTTCTACCTTGATTACAGGTAGTTCTGTAATGGAGTCTACCCGTCATGACTGTAGGTTGTAATGGTTGTAAAACATTATCAATATGATTTTGTGATTTTTGGGTGTGTGTGGTGGTCATTGTGTGAACACAGTGGTCATAAGGGCATACCTATTGTGGTGCAGTTTTGCTGAAAATCTTAAAATGAAGTCACCATGACTGTGGGACACTGCAAGCAGCCCTAAATGTGGCCATGTTGTTGAATGACCAAAGTCACATGACCACAAAGGGGTGGCGACCTTCGGAACTTCAGATCTGCCTCATAAGTCCCCTTTTTCAGATTGGTTGTAACTTCGAATGGTTGCTAAGCAACTGGTTATAAGTCAAGGACTATTAGCTTTCCAGTTATTTCTAAACTGCCGTTCTCAATGCTTTTCACCATTGTTCCTACTGGCTGAGCTGCAGTCAATCAGATTGCTTTTCCACAACTCTTAATCAGTTTCACAAGTTCTGTAAGATAATTGAAGAAGGCTTAGCTTCTACAGCTCTTTCAGGGCATAATTGTCTCATTTGTGTTATTTGTTTTTACTTTAGTTGATATGCTGCCTCCTTATCCTGCATGTACAAATATTTCTAAGGATTGTTGGATTCTTTAATGTGAGATTTTATCATATGCTTTTAGATTTTCAAATACACAAATTTTATTGCCAACCTTGAAACATTCCTGTAATTTTATATGAATTTTGCTAAAATCTATGGCTGCATATAAATGTTTGAAATACAAAAATTCCAATGTTCATCTATCCTGGTACCTGCTCAATATTTTGGAGCAAACCTCCCATTATTACTAGTCCACTTGGTCACCTATCAGTTGACAATGCTAAGAATAAAATCTAGAAGGCGTCCAGTTTGAAGGAATCTGGCTATTAAATCACTGTCATCTACCTGTTTAATAGATATCAAACAGCCACAGATTTTGGTTCTTTTCCAACCATCATGCTTTTATTTTGATAGATTTTAGACTTTTAAAAATGTGGAACAATGATGGGCTCTTTGCCTTCTTCCCAGATGGTTTTGGAAAGTCCTTGTTGCAACCCAGCACCACTTTTGATATAACCCACTTCGTATGTTTTCAGATGTCCACCTTATGTTCTGTATGAGTTCTGGTGGTGCAGTGGTTAGAATGCAGTACTGCAGACTATTTCTGCTAACTACCAGCTGCTTGCAATTTGGCAGTTCGAATCTCACCAGGCTCAAGGTTAACTCAGCTTTCCATCCTTCCGAGGTTGGTAAAATGGGGATCCAGATTGTTGGGGGACTCTGTAAGCCATTCAGAGAGGGCTCTGAAGCATTGTGAAGCAGTATATAAGTCTATGTGCTATGGCTATTCACAGCTTAAAAACCAGTTCTGTATTTTCCTCCTCTCCCTTTTTTCCTGCATCATTATAATTCTTTTAAGTTTTCAGATTGCTTCACTTTCAAAGGAAGAGAAGTTCACATGGGCCACATCAACTAAATTACTCTGTTTTATTTCACGATGATGTTACCATCACGATGATGTTAAAAATGAAGCTAAAACATACATTGTTTAATATTGTGATTTCAACCGTATAGACAAAAGGCAGATTAACACAATCGCTCCAGCAAGATTAATTTGGTTAGGACTTACGGTGATCGGCATAATTTGGTTAGGACTTATGCTGATTGGTCTGAAAGAGCTGCGAATAAGCTAAGCAACAAATAGTAAAGCTGGCTTTCAAGAGGGCTCTGGCAGATGGAGAGTCTGGGAATAACCTTGTAGTAACCCTGGAGAGTCTGAGAAAACCAAGTGAGTAAAAAATGTACAGAAGTGTAAGAATTTCCTAAGTGTGCCTGAAATAGTAGTCTCAGAGCAAGTTTCCCTTGTAGAATAGTTCTCCAATTAACAGAACGCAGTCAGGAGACCATCTACCTACAGACTATTGAATCCTCTGCAGTCTTTGAACCCATCCGGAACAATGGGATCTATATGTCCTATTATTGCACAGCTATGGCAGTTCCCAACCATAGTTTAGTGACAGACATTTGGTGGTACATCCTTCCTGTCACCAATTATCAGGACCTCAAAGATCCAAGATACCATACTAAGCTGGACAGATCAATGGTCCTATTTGATTTAGGGAAATTTTGTATGCTCTTGCCCTGATAATACTTTAGAGTCAAAATTCTAGATAAGCATCACTTCTACAAAGGATAGAAGTGGGAATACCCGTACCCACAATAACTATGTAACAAGGGAACTGGCCTGATGTAAGGAAAGATAATTTAAGATATACAGTATACTGGAAACAAGCATCATATAATAAAAAGGAGAGCCCATAAAAACCCTCCCAAGAATGAAAGATTCTAAAAAGAATAGGTTTCCAAACTCAATCCATCAGTGTCAAACTTTCCTCTTGATAACTAACATCTCTCCACTCTAATGGCTTCCTTTTGGTTGAGAGCAAGACCACAAAAATAGCATATCTGTTAGCTTAGTTGGCAGGTAGCTTATAGGGAGGTAAAAGAGTTTGGCATCCCAACCAGCTGAGTAGCGGAAGCGAGGATGCACAGCAGTCAATGCATGTTCCATGCAGTTGGTAACCAGATGAAGTTTAGGATTGCAGTAGGCTTGCAATTTAGAGGTTTCTTCAATCACTACAGAAAGAGAGATGGGGAAAAAATGAAATAAGGATACACTTGTTCTTCACAAAATATAAATTAGAACCATCCTAAGATCTCATTTAACAATCCTGTATACAAATGGCCCCGATTGTACCTATTCTTTCCAACTACATCTTTTGCTGATTACAAATTTAGGTGCCTGAAATTAATATCCTGAGAAGTGTGGATTTTGTTTATAAAATAGTCAATGTGGTAAGAATAATAAAAAAAAACAGATCTGCCAACATCTAGAAACAAGTAAAGTAATAACTAGCAGTCAGCACGGGTTTGTTAAAAAAGATCATGCCAAACCAATCTTATTTCATTCTTCAACACAGTGATTAAATTAGTAGACCAGCAAAATACTGGTATATATTTAGATTTCAGCAAGGCATTCGATAAAGTAGACCACAACCTACTTCTTAGTAAGCTAGAAAAAAGTGGAATAGATAGTGTTATGAACTAATAAAAACTATTTAATAAAAACTTGTCAACCTTACAAGAAAATCAGGCTCGTAATCCTGCACCTTTGATTGGCCTATGAATAGCGAGCAGGGATTGGTCCTTACGGAGCAGCCTGATTGGCTATTAGTTGAACATCTCTCATTGGGTACAATTTAAACGTGGGAACGCAATTCATTGGTTAACGGGTCAACAGCCAGCTCTATAAAAGAGCTGCTGCTGCCCAGGGTTTTTGCTCTGTTCTTATTCATTAATAAAGAGTTGAAGTTCACTAGTTCTCTGCCTCGTCTCCGTTCCTTGCGCCCATGCTCAGTATATAACACTGGCGACGAGGGTGGGATGCGGAGACAACAGAGCTGACTGAACACTACAGAGCGCCAAACAGAGCACGTGGCTGAAGGCGCACCAACAACGGCAATATGGCCAGCAGTGCTATACCACCCGCTCCATTTGACCCGGCAAACGAAGACTGGGACTCGTATATGGATCGGTTCCAGATGTTTCTGGAGACCAATAACTTAAAGGACGCCTACGACCGGCAAGAAGCGAGCAATATTCCTGACCCATTGTGGGCCTGCCGTATTTAAGATGGCGAAATCACTTGCAAAACCGGCTGAGGTGAAAACGATGGACTGGGACACCCTCGGCCCACTATGCACCCGCAGTGCCAACACTTGTCCGTAGGCATGAGTTTTACCAGAGGGACCAACGGAAAAGCGAAAGTCTTGCAGACTTCATCGCTGACCTCCGGAACTTGGGTGGCCTCTGTGGGTTTTCCAACCTAGAAGAAGCCTTGCGAGACCGCATAGTTCTGGGATTAGTTGACCAGACGGTGCAAAGCAAGATCATGGCCAAAGGGAACATCGATCTTGCCGATGCCATTGCAGACGCTACCGCAGCAGAAGCAACCAGGAAGTCAGCTGCTTGAATGCGCCTCACCAACGCACCGCTCCGTCAACTCGCGAATGATACCTCGCCTCGCCCCGAGAGGCACTCAACAACGGCGCACCATGAGGACCTGGAATCCCCATCAGAAAGTGACGAGGAAGAGGTCAACCGACTCCGGTCTGAACGAGACCAACAAAACCAACGACTCCCACGACAATGCGCGGGTTGTGGGGCAAACCACTCATGATCCGATTGCAAATTCCTCGACGCACTCTGCCGTTCCTGTGGAAAAAGAGGCCACATCGCAAAGGGCTGTAGAAGCAAGCGAGGATCCAGCTCAAAGCGCAGGGAGAATAACTGCAGCCAGTCTTCAGGATATCCTCCTGCGAATCGAAATCGCCAGAAGCACCAATGGAACTACCACTCCTACAGAAACAAAGCACCTGCCACTCCAACAAGACGAGAAGAGGCACACCAAACCATTACCATCGGCCACGCTACATCCTTAGATGCAAGAAAGATCCGAGTGAAGGTCGCCATTGAGAACCAACCTTGCGTGATGGAAGTCGACTCGGGTCGTCTCTCTCGATGGTTTCCTGGAAGACCCTCAAACAACTAATTCCGGCCATCCGTCGTCAGGACCTCAGCCCCCAAAGGATCATACTCAAAGATTACCAGGGCAACAGAATCCCGGTCGTCGGTTCCAGCCAAGTCCAAGTCTCCTTCAAAAATTGTATCGCATCTCTACCACATAGATGAGGAAATAGAAGGGGAACTTACCAAATTTGCAGATGATACTAAGCTGGCAGGAATAGCTAACACCCAAGAAGATAGGCTCAAGATCCAGATGGATTTTGACAGACTAGAACACTGGGCCATATCTAATAAAATATCTAATAATCCTTTCAATATCAAAGTCCAGTATCAAAGTCCAGTATTAGGCTCAATAGCAGTAACTGTGAGAAGGATCTTGGAGTCTTAGTGGACAACCAGCTAAATATGAGCCAGCAGTGTGCAGCAGCAGCCAAAAAAGCTAATGCAATCCTAAGTTGTATTAACAGAGGGATACAGTCAAGATCAAGGGAAGTACTAATACCACTCTATAAAGCCTTAGTGAGACCACACCTAGAGTACTGCACCCAGTTTTGGTCACCACATTATAAAAATGATGTTGAAGCTCTAGAAAAAGTACAGAAAAGAGCAACCAGGATGATTAGGGGACTGGAGACTAAAACATACAACGAACAGTTGCAGGAACTGGGCTTGGCTAGTCTAGTAAAGAGAAGGACCAGGGGAGACATGATAGCAGTCTTCCAATATTTGAGGGGCTGCCACAGGGAGGAAGGGGTCAAACTATTTTCTAAAGCTCCTGTAGGCCAGACAAGGAATAATGGATGGAAACTGAACAAGGAGAGATTCAACCTGGAAATAAGGAGAAACTTTCTGACAGTGAGAACAATCAACCAATGAAACAGTTTGCCCTCGGAAGTTGTGGGAGCGCCATCACTTGAGACTTTCAAGAAGAGATTGGACTGCCATTTGTCAGAAATGGTGTAGGATCTCCCGCTTGGGTGGGGGGTTGGACTAGATGACCTACAAGGTCCCTTCCAACTCTGATTATCTGTATCTGAATGCATTCAGACAGAAATAATGCTCAGGGTAACAGCATAATTTGAATATGTAGAAAATTTTCTGTAGGTATGTGACTCACTGCACCAAATGCATTGGCCCCAAGAAGGTTGATCTCTTTCATCCAATTAACAGGGGAGGTTCTAAGTAACTCCCACCCAGGCATACATCATGCCCACCACAGCTTAGCAATCGGTGTGTTCCCAACCCTCGAGAGTTCCCAAAGAAAGCTAGGATACTTCAGAAAACTAGGATAGTTCATGTAAGTTAGTTATCAGAAAACAAAAATCAAACATTCTAAAACTGGGTGTAATTTTTGACACAAAGGGCAGAATCTAGACACAGAGGGCAAGCAGATACATTTATACCAGCAAAACATTTTACAAGGAACTGATCTGATTCAGCTTCATATCTCCTTATATGAGTCATATAATTATTATGTCCTCTTTCTTATAATTTTTCCCTAATATTATGGACACTGAGGAGAACATATTTATTTTGGAATCCAATTGAACAAAGTTAATGTTTGCACCCATTGTTCTGATTATTACAATATTTGATTCAAGTTTCTGGCCCTTATAATTGCAAGGATAGGCATGGCATTCTTCAGGTGGTTTCCAACAGGATTTTTGAAGCCCACATATACACATAGTCCTCAACTTCCATCCATTCGTTTAGTGACTGTTCAAAGTGACAACGGCATTGAAAAAGGTGATTTATAACCTCTTTTCACTTTTGATGGCTGCTGCAGCATTCGCATTATCAAAATTTAGGCCCTTGGCAACTGGCATGTATTTATGGCAGTTGCACTGTCTCGGTGTGATGTGATCCCCATGGTGATGCAGTGGTTAGAATATAGTATTGCAGGCTACTTCTGCTGACTGCTGGCTGCCAGCAGTTCAGCAGTTCGATCCTGACTGGCTCAAGGTTGACTCAGCCTTCCATCCTTCCGAGGTGGGTAAAATAAGGAGCCAGATTGTTGGGGGCAATAGGATGACTCTGTAAACCGCTTAGAGGGGGCTGTAAAGCACTGTGAAGCGGTACATAAGTCTAAGTGCTATCGCCATGAATAATCTTCCAAGCCAACTTCTGAAAAGCAATGTCAGTGAGGGGAAGCCTGATTCACTTAACGACCTCTTGACTCACTTAACAATTATAGTGATTCGCTTAACAACTGTGGCAAAAGGTTGTAAAATGGGGCAAAACTCACTCAACACATGCTCCACTTAGCCACCTAAATTTTGGTCCATACACTGACTACCTGTACATAAACCCACATACTATTGTATAGAACAGGTAATGAGTAGTGCTAAGGGCACCCTCTTGTTCTTCTACTCAGCTCCCTCGCCTCGTGTGTGAGTAGAGGAAAGGATGGTGAGACAGAATTTCTACCCATTCTGATTATTTGATAGAGAATATCATATCATTTAATAGAATCATATTTTATTTCCTACTTGAAGAAATACGTTTTTTAAATTTCTTTGATAGGCTTACTTGAATTAAAGCCCCCTTTAAGGGGGAAGCAAACTTAACATTCAGAGTTAACAACCACAGGGTCAGACTGCCCATCTGTTAAGAAACACTGCCAAACTCTGCCGTTGAACTAGAAGCCCTGGACTCTATAGTGTGTGACATCAGGTTTTGAAGAAAAAAAGGGGGAATCCCACTCACTTGAATTATAATAACTCTCTCCATACACTTCCTTGGTTTCTTCTGGAAGGTGCTCCCAGATTTTCCTGAAGTTTTCTTTCAAGATTTTCAGGTTGGTGATTGCAGTTCGGAAGTAACCTGGCTCTATTATGCAGACTTTCACTCCAAACGGGGAGAGTTCAAGTCTGGGGAAAAAAATTAATGTTATCTACCACAGGTCCAGGAAGATAATTATGGCTGTGTCATCTTGAAAAATGCGGGAGAAAGTGGGGTGGGTGGGAAATGAGAAAGTATAAATTTGGTGTTCTGTATGAAAAAGTATTATAAAACATATTAATCTCCCAAAAGGAAGCAGGGGAAATGTTTAAGGCTCTTACCTCTGTAAACTGTGCTTCTATAGCACAGAATATTTTTTTTAAAAAAAGTTTTTTATTTTTTACACAAACATAAACAAAACATAAACATAAAACCATCTTTCAGTTACATACAGTGTGTCGGTTGGTACAAATCTCTTCTGCATAATCTCTACAGTCATTTCCTTCTAATTTAGATTAATCTTCATGTTACAAATCAAGCTATATATATTTATATTATTATCATTATTAATTGTTTATTAAACTGTTTAATATTCTATCATTCTATATGAGCGATTCACCATTTTTACTTAACCTACTTTATAATATTCATTTTATCATCACTAATCCATTCAATAGTAGTCTATTCTTACATTACTTTATCTCTCCAATTCTATTATATTTATATTATAGAGTATTGTAAAATATTTCATTTCCGTTTTTTTAATCTAACCATTGATAAAATAAGTCCCATATCTTATAAAATTGTTTATCTTCTTGCTCTCTAATTTCAAATGTCAATTTACTCATTTCTGAGCACTCCATTATTTTCTTAATAACTTCATTTTCCATTGGAATTTTCTCATTTTTCCAGTTTTTAGCAAATACAATTCTAACCACTGTTAATACATTTACAATCAAATATAACAATTCTCTACTGTATATTTCAGGTATGATGCCCAATAAAAATATATCTGGTTTTAAATCTGTGTGTTTTTTTGTCATTTTTTTCCAACCGTGTGTGGATTTTAGTCCAATATCTTTTATCCTCTGCACACGTCCACCACATATGGTAGTATGATTCAGGTATCTGATGACACTTCCAACATTTCTCCGACTTGTTCTTAAACAAGCACAGAATATAATTCTTTTTACTTGAAAATAAAAAGTCTGGGCTATAGAACTACAGGTAATCCTCAACTAACAACAGTTCATTTAGTGACTGTTCAAAGTTACAACGGCACTAAAAAAAGTGACTTATGACCACTTTTGACAATTAAGACTTTTGAAGCATTCCCGTGATCATGTGATCAAAATTCAGATGCTTGACAACTGGTTCATACTTATGACCGTTAATTACTGTGTCCCAAGGTCATGTGATCCCTTTTTGCAACAAAGCCAGATTCACTTAACAGCCAGGTTATTAATTTATCAACTGCAGTGATTCACTTAACAACGGTGGCAAGAAATGTTATAAAATGGGGCAAAACTCACTTAACAAATGTCTCACTGAACAACAGAAATCTGGGGCTCAATTGTGGTCTTAAGTCGAGGACTACCTGTATGTGGTGTTACATGAATGGAAAGTATAAAAAAGGTTGTTTGGTGAAATGATGAAACAAAAGTGACTGTGAATGAGGGATAGGGAGAAAAAAATGGGAGACAAGAGAAAAAAAATGTAACAATGTGTTTTGAAGAAAAAAAAGTTTTTTTTTTACAAAGAATATAATATGGGGGTTAGGAATAGCCCGGGATAAGAGAGGTAGAGAAACTGCAGAATGATTATGATAGATATAAAAAAATGTTTTGGAAGTACATGAAAAAAGGATAGGATACAACAAATATAAATCTGAAAACTGAGTGACAAAAGTTAGGTTTGATGGGGGAAATGGAAGTTATATCTACATAGAAAGACACTAGAACAGTGTTGGCGAACCTTTTCAGCACCGAGTGCCAAAATGGGAGTGTGCGTGCGGGGGAGGAGCGCTGGAAACCAGAAGAGTGGTTCCCCGGCACACATGTGCATGCCGGAAAGCTGAGCTTCCGGTTTCCGGTGTGCACATGCACACCGGCTGCCTGGTCTTCAGGTTTCTGGCATGCATGCACATGTGAAGACTAACTGGCCCGCACACATGCGTGCACCAGAACCCGGAAGAGCAAAGGGCGACAGCTGGCATGCCCAGAGAGATGGCTCTGTGTGGTACTTCCGGCACGTATGCCATAGTTTCAGCATCATGGCACTAGAACATGTCAATTAATTTAGGTGCCTTGGTAGAATATTTGCTATTCTTCTCTCAAATCTATTATATAGAAGTGAGAATTGGATATAATACATAAAAATGTAAAACTGCAGTAGGAATGATCTTAAATTCATCATCCCTACCATTGTCCCTGTGTGTATGCATGCAAGGGTGTGTGTATTTGCTATATATAATAAAGCAAGAAGAGATGGCCATTTTTTTTTTAAAAAAAATACTATTTTTATCTTATTTATACAGTTTATAGGCTGCCTGACTCCCACCTCTGAATAGCTTACAGTTAAAACTTTTTTAAAAAATTACAAAAGGGGAAAAAAATGAGCAGCCCAAAAACAATATAAAACCAAAAACTTCATAAGTAGGAGCTTAACTTTCACTTTGCCCCACCGCCTGGGAGAACAGCCAGGCCTTTAATAGCTTCTTGAACATCTCCCAGGTGGGAACCATCTAGATCTCTTGGAGGATATAATTCCAGAGGGAAGGCATGGCCGATTGCTTAAGAAAATTGCAGGCACCTGTGCCACCTTAACAAAGAAGGCCTCTGCTTCCTGCAATATGACACTACTAGATTAATGGCATCCATACCATGTTCCCTCTGTCCAATCTCATCAAATGGACAGAAACAACCAGAGACAGGCAGTCACTTGAATAACTAGGCCCTATGCCATGAGGGGCTTTATGGGTGATAGCTATGAGCTGGTGGAAGTTGTGGCTAGAAGAGTATTTGCACAGTTTCGGGTTGTGCACCAGTTGTGCCCTTTCCTGGATCTGAAGTTCCTATGCGCAGTCCCTCAAGCCTTGGTCATCTCATGCTTGGACTACTGCAATGAATTCTATACGGGGCTACCCTTGAAGAGTATCCAGAAACTTCTGCGGATGCAGAACACAGCTTCACGGGCAAGTCTTGGCATGGCCCATGTTACACCACTGTTCCGCAAGATGCACTGGCTGCCAGTTTGCTCCTGCATCCAATTCAAGGTGTTCTTCTCACCTTTAAAGCCCTTCATGGCATGGGTTCAAGCCATGTTGAGCAACTGGCTCACCCCAGTGGCACTAGCCTGCCCCAACTGTGCCAACAGAAGGAACATGATGGGGGCCCCATCAGCCAAGGAATTTTGGCTGGTGGATTCCAGAAGAGCCTTTTCTGCCATGGCTCCTGTCCTCTAGAACATCATGCCCCCCGCCCTGAGGTCAGATTTGCTCCCACCCTTTTGGCCTTCTGAAAGTCCTTGAAAATGTGGCTATGCCAAATAGCCTGGGGCCCAATCAGAGTTGGAGGTGTCTAATGGAGGAGAGAACACTATTCCTTCTCCCTGTGTGCACTTTGTTCCCTCCCTCTCCATCCTGCTTAGTTTAATTTTAATTGAAATTTTATTTATCTTTGGAGAGACAGGCAATCTACAAGTTTGATGGAATGGAATGGAATGGAATGGAATGGAATAGAATAGAATAGAATAGAATAGAATAGAATAGAATAGAATAGAATAGAATAGAATAGAATAGAATAGAATAGAATAGAATAAGGAGTAGGAGTAGGAGTAGGAGTAGGAATAAAATAAAATAGAATCAATATTGGATAGATAGATAGATAGATAGATAGATAGATAGATAGATAGATAGATAGATAGATAGATAGACAGACAGAAGATAGTTATATGGAGGGATGGAGGGATAGATAGATAGATAGATAGATAAATGATAGATAGATAGATAGATAGATAGATAGATAGATAGATAGATAGATAGATAGATAGATGATAGATAGATAGATGATAGACAGAAGATTGTTATATGGAGGGATGAAGGGATAGATAGATAGATAGATAGATAGATAGATAGATAGATAGATAGATAGATAGATAGATTAAACAGACAGACAGACCAGGATTGTGAATTGCACCTGGAAATCAACTGTTAATCAGTGTAGCTCCTGGAATGATGGGGTCATATGGGCATAATGAGTCATGCTGATCATTGCCCATGTTGCTCCCTTCTGCATCAGCTGCTGCTTCCAGGTGATCATCAAGAGAAGCCCACATAAAGTGCATTTCAGTAGTCCATTCGTATAGTGACTAAGGCAAGAGTGACTACCTGAAGAGCCTCCCAATCCAGGAGTGGCTGCACAAGATACACAGTGGAAAGGCCCTCTTTGCACATACTTCTATGAATGGGTATTGAATGCATATGGACAAAAAGAGTGCGCTGTATGAAACAAATATACCAAGATAGCTCAATCATACAAACGTGATTCTCTACCATGAAGAATTTTTTAACAGTCTTGCTTACAGTTCTGGGATTTCTTGATAAGTCTCCATCCAAATATTAACAATGTCTGTCCTGGTTAAATTTTGAGCTCAACCAAGATCCAACATTTAGTTTCCACTTAAAAACAATAGCTATATGAATATATCTTATTCTTTTGGCTGAAAACAAAATTTATCAGAGAGGAAAATCATTTATACAAATGTTTTGACTTCCCTGATCCCCATTTAACTCCTGTTTCATTATTCTTGGTGTTTAAAAAATAAATAAAAAATTAATTAAAGACCAAGAACTTATATGTTTCTCAGAATTCAGGCTACAAGCTTAAAATGGTAGATCTGAATGTATTTTTTCCTGAGTGCTTTGCAGACTGCAGACTGAAAAAGACTGCAGATTTTCCGTTCTTTTTAATTTAAACTCTGCTTGTTTCAGATAGGCTGAATCATAAGTTAACTTGTTAGTAATTAATAACTAAACATTCAATAAAAGTCCAAGGACTCTGAAGCAAGATCAGTGCAAAGGTTTTCCGTTTTCTGTTTCCACCTAGGCAGCCTGATGCCTCAAAACAGACCAAAACCAGGAATGAATCTTGCGCCCTCCCTCATGCTTGTGTGGCACAAGTTATTCTTTCAAAATATCCCACCTTAGATACTAATGGCAATATTGAACCGCCAGAGGTAGTAGCCACGTATTCATCTAATGTCTTCTAAAAGTTCTTCAAGTCGGTGATTACTACTACATCTTGTACTAAAATATTTCCTTATCTCTTCCTTGCTCAAATCAGCTGTCAGTTAACACAGACCTCCAGATATTCTGGATGCGAACTAATTTTCAGAAAGAGTAGTACAAATTTAGAGCAAGGGTGAGGAATCTGGTTCATCTGCCTGATTCCCTTGGGAGTGTTGTCTATATGATTCTTGCTTGTCTTGCTGGTCTGCATGTTTCCAGGGGGTAACCTGTGGATTTGAGGCTACAATACTGTAGTGGGATAACTCTAGAATTGAAATTGGCCAGGTCTTTTTTCTTTTTTTCAGCCAAGGGCCCAGACTTTTGCAGCCTAGTTCTCCCCATGCGTAGACGGGCTTTATATTTGCCAGAGCAAATGCATCTGGAAAAAAAAGCAGGCTGGGAAAGACCGAATTAATTCAAGCTGTGTGAATTTAAAATCTCACAAGGGATTAGCTATTCACACTGTGCTAACCCTAAGGTGTTTTGTTTGGAACTCATTGTGAGGCATGAACTCAGTCACTAGTTTGTAATGTCATGTCTGGGCGCCTTGATGGGAAGGATCTTTTTTTAAAAAACAAAAAACAAAAAACAAGTTTTATTTTTCAAGACAAACAATAAACAATACAATACACATAAACACAAAACATAAAAGTATAAAAAATCTCTTTTCTGAAAGTTGCTTAGTCCCGGGTTAAAACTCTTGGTACAGACACAAGTTCAATTTCATATTCATTTTACATACCATTTCATATCTTCTTAACATTTTCAATTTTCTATATAACTTCTCCTCTCCTTTAAATTTTCTCAATTTTATTTCATTTTTATTTTTTTATCTCCTCTCAATTCATATCGTAATATTTATTATTCTTTGTCTGTTCTATTCCAGCCAATCATTTATTTTTCTTCTTTAAAAAAAAAAGAATTACTTCTCCTATACACTATATGGAGTATGATGCCTTTGTCTTTTTCCCCTATATTTATAGTACTTAATATAAAATACATAACCTACATTGGGATTCTGTCTGGTACATTCTAAAATTATACTATATTATCAAAAATAATACAAATCTATTCATTAATATTGATATTCATTCATATCTTAGATATTTAACTCATTACTTTTCAATTAAATCACATGCTTTTATGAGAGCCCTATTTTTCAAAATTATTCCCCCCCCCACATCACATATTATAGCTCAATATTTCATTGAAATGTTCCTCCTTCTTCTACTTCAAATCTCATTTCACAAAAGGTTTGCTAATATACCATCTTCTAATTATTAATATTAACAATTTATATCTTAAACATTTTATCCGTTTCAATTGAATGTCATGCCTTTGTGGGAACACTTATGCTTTCCACGATTATTACCCCTCCCCCCACATCACAATCTTGGATCATATTTCATTACAATACTCCCTTTTTCTTAACAAAAATTTCACTTGTTTATGTTAAATATTTTATCACATTTTAAACTACATATTATTTCTAATTTTCTATAATTACTTCTAAATACAGATATAAAAATGCAATCTTATGTACCTTCTAGAATCCCATTAACAATAAGACTTATCCATTATCTCTGAAAAACTTTTGCTTCTTAATATCTTGCTCCCCACCATCCTTTCTCCCTTGCTTCTTCTTCTCCTTGTCCTCTTTAACCCCTTGTCTCCCCACCTCCCTTTTATTCTGCTTTCCCCCTTTCTATTGTTTCTTAACATAATGTCCCTTTTCCATCTTATTCTTCTCTTTTTGGGCTGTTTTTCCAGATCTTAAAGACCTCCGCTTTTTCCCTTCTCCAATCAAAGTCCTTTTCTCATCAAAGATGGCTTCTCCTTCTTCTTTATCCCCATCATCCTCATTCTGCTTCACATAAATATAAACCGCCATTTCTAAGTATTGGAAAATAGTGCCAAGTCCATCTTCACCTCCTTGTTTTTCTCTTTCAAATTTTTGATATATAAGTTCCAATTTATCCATAGATGATGCCATTGTGTAGAGAAAAAGTTTTTCCAAACAACCACCCAGATGATTTAATCAGAAATAATTTCCAAAGGTTCCAAAATCACCAAACAATCCAAACAGACGGTTTCTTTTAGATACCTTCTTCTTCTTGACTTTCTCTTTCTGGGGTTAAAGTAATCACAAATCCTTTTCAAATATATTTTTTGGAAGTTTTTAAACTCTTTGCAATTCTAGGCAATCTTCTCCTTATTTTCAAATTTTGCTCAGATTTTTTTTCACTCTCCCTTCCCACTCACAGCCAAAAAGATTTTTTTTTTCCGGTGTCACTTTAGGAAGGAGAGTCGAACAAAGAAAAAAAAACTTTTCCCTTTAGGGTATTCGCAGCTTGTAACTCTCGCAAGGAACAATAGATACTTAACAGCTTTCAAGGTTCCAAATAACTTTCTCCCATCTTGTCCCAGCCAGAAGCAACTTTCACTTCTCTTTCAGCTCTCTCCCTCCTGCTCTTGCTTACCCGGCTGCAGCTTTCTTCGTGGCGGCCATTGCTGACCGCCATTCCTCCGCCTCGGGAAAAGGGAGTTTAGCCGGCTGGGGAGGGGGTTTGCGGCACCCCAAACCCCTTGCTGGATCCCCCTATCTTCCGCTGCCTCTACAGGGCAGCTGTATCCCCCAGATCCAAATGGATCGGGGGAACCTTGGCGGTGAACGCAGCAGGGATCGCACAGTGGCAAATCCCTGCCGCCGCCGAAACCTAGCAAACCGGAAGGAGGATCTTTTTTTTTAATGTAACCCTCCAATTGCATTTTTAACAATGGCACACACACACAAAAATCTGCCCTGCCATAGTTATGACAGGCAGGACAGTTGCTAATCAATTAAACACTCCAGTGAGGAGCTCCCATCTTGGCTTTTAAAACAAGGGCTGTGGTATTACAATGAACATTTTATAATGACCAAAATGGACAAGATTGCAAATGCAATCTTGCAATATGGTTTTGCAAATCAAAATCCATCTATGCTGGGGAATTACTCGATTTCCGAAAAGCATGTGCTTGAAGCAGGTGGAAAGCTGGAGAGAAAAGGAAGGGTTTTCTGTGTGAGCTATTTTTATATTTTGGGGTGACAAGCAGGGTGGGATTCTACCAGTTCGCACCTATTTGCTAGAACCGGTTGTTAACATTCTAAGCAGTTTGGAGAACCGGTTGTTAGAAGAAATTACTGGCCTAATCCTGTAAGGAAGGCAGGAAGGAAACATTCTGGTGTTGCTTACAGAAACTGCCTCTCCGTTAACCCTTATTACATTCTTGGCAGGACTAGACTTCCTGTCTCAGGAACTTCTCTGGAGTTTTTTCCCCCTCCTTTGCTGGTACTTTGCTTGTGTGGAGTGACCATTCAAAGTTACAATGGCACTGTCAAAAGTGACTTATGACTGTTTTTCACACTTGCGACTGTTGCAGCATCCCCACAGTCTTGAGAGGCCAGGCGAGGAGATGCGTGCCTCGATGTGAGTGATATTGAGTTGGCCATGCCCAGCCAATAACATGACCAACAAGCCATGTCCACCCAGTCACATGATCACCAAGCCACCCCCACCCCCTAAGCCATGCCCACATAACCAGTTGTTTTAAAAAAATTGAATCCCACCTCTGGTGACAAGCATCTATTTCAATGGGAATAAGTTGTTGGCACTGGAACCCAGAACTTTTGAGAGAAAGTGACATTTACGATGCTGTGTTAACTTCATTTTTCAGAATGTGTGCATTGGTGTATATTTAATAATGTTTTACCTGCAGGCACAGGTAGTGCTCAACATACAGCCATAATTGAGTCTGGGATTATGGCTATAAATTGTGTTGGTCGTTAAGTGGGTCATGACTGAACCCAATTTTACAACTTTTGTCATGGGCATTAAGTCACCAGAGTTACTAAGTGAAGATGCCATATGTTGAATGAATCCATTTTCTGTAATGGGCTTTTTTTTTGTCAGAAACCAGAAGTAAGTGCTGCTTTCTAACAAAAGTCATAAATTGCGGTCATGTGCCCACAGGACAATGAAAACAGCTGTAAATGCAGGCCAGTTGCTGAATGCAATCACATGACACGTGTGCCTGTGTGCGCGCGCGCACTATCAGAACTTCAAATCCAGGTTGTGAGTGTTAAGTATGGATAATAACAGAGACCAGACATCTGACCAGTGACTTCAACTCTTTAATAAAGTGATAGAACATAACAGAGCAATGCTATGGGCAGCAGTAACCCTTTTATAGGGTTAGCTGCTGCCTTATTAACCAATGAAAATGTGCAACAAGTTCAAACTACTGACCAATAAGGACAGTCCCCAAAGTGGCCAATCAGGGACTGGTTCTGGCCCAATCCCAAGTTGTTGTATAAGGACCAATCAAGTGTGCAGGTTTTCAACCCCTAATTTGCATTTAGGTTATTCACTTTTATTGATTCACAACACCCCTCCCCCTTGGGTTCCGTTTGAGGGGAGCTGTGATAAAATCCTCAAGATAGGCAGGCCGTTTGGTCTGCCTGGATGATTTCCGAGGCTCCACCGGGTTTTGTCTAATGTCCGGTTCCGGTGGAGCGTTTGGATGACCTTTGTTAAATTCTATTTCGCTGCACGACGATTCCGTGCTGCATTCACTGTGGTTGTCTCTGCTACTGCGTGTTTCTTCGGGGTTTTGCAGTTCGTTTTCCCCCGTATTAAAGTTCCCTGAAGACGTCAACTCCCTCCCCGCTTCACGTTCCGGTGCTTCGCTGGGCTGTAGGGCTCCCGTTGACCTGCTATTAGTTGTATCAAAGTCAATTCCCTCGATACTCCCTCCCCCTTGAGTTGGTGAACCGGGGAAGTCATGGCCGCTGGGTGGTAATCTCGATCGGAGCTGGTCTATGTGGCGTTTCCACACCCTCCCATCGTCTGTTAGCAGGCGGTAAGATCTAGGCCCGGTGAGGTGGGTAACGGTTGCGGGTATCCATAACGGGTCGCCGGAAAAGTTTTTTGCAAAGATTAAATCGCCTACCTTAAATTCCCGGCATTTGCTGCTGGAGCCGAAAGGTTTTTCCGGTGCGAAAGCGGGGTGGAGCCGGTCAAGGTGCGATCGTATTTTCCGCCCCATAAGAAGTTCAGCGGGTGTTTTGTTGGTCACGCTGTGGGGCGTGATGTGCTGCAATAAGAGAATTCGATTGATTTTCTTGTCGATGTTGCCAAATTCCATTTTGTGCAGGGTCTTTTTCACAAATTGTACCATGCTTTCTGCACGTCCATTCGCCGCAGGGTGCGTGGGTGAGGTTAGCGCATGGCGGATGCCCCGATCAGCAAGATATTGTTCAAAGGGCAATGCAGTGAACTGTGGGCCGTTGTCCGAGACCAACACGTCCGGAAACCTGTGTGTGGCAAATAGTCTGTTTAATTTATTAATAACTGAGTCAGTTGTAGTTGTGTGCATTCGATGAATCTCGAGCCAGTTAGAATAGGCATCGACAGTAATCAGGAAAGTGTGACCTTTGGTAGGCCCCGCAAAATCAATATGAATACGGGACCACGGTCCCCTCGGCGTTTCCCATTCGGTTGGGCTTGCTTTAGGTGGGGCGTTGCTGACGTCCTGGCAATGTTGGCACGTAGCGACCCAGGCCTCGATTCTTTTGTCGATTCCCGGCCACCAAGCATAGCTGCGTGCGAGTGATTTTATCCGCACAATGCCCGGATGTCCCTCATGCAATACCGCCAACACAGTCTGTTGCAATTTGCCAGGGATTACGACTCGATCGCCCCACAAGATACAGCCTTTTTGGGAAAACAGCTCGGTTTGGCGGGCTTTGAATGGTGCCCATTCAGGTGCAATTTGGTCCGTCGGCCATCCCCGTTCAACCCAGCGTAGTATGTGTTGCAGAACTGGGTCACGTTTCGTTTCAAAAGCAATGTCTCTAGCCGTCAAGGGTGGTGCCTGTAGAGCTTCAATCTGTAGTGTTGAGAGGGTTGGGGCTGGATCCACAACAGCGTCTGGGAGCGGTGTTCTGCTCAATGCATCGGCGTGGAGAATCGATTTCCCCAGGCGGTGTTGCAAGGTGTAGTTGTAGGCCGCCAGGAATTCAGACCAATGGGTCATTCTGGGGGACAATATATACGGGGTTGGTTTATTACCCGCAATGATCCCCAGTAGCGGTTTATGATCAGTGATTATTGTAAACGCATACGGCCATAAACATATTCGTGAAATCTTTTAACTGCAGCAACAATAGCTAAAGCTTCTTTGTCCAGCTGACTATAATTTCGTTCAGCTTTAGCTAAGGTTCGCAAAAAAAACGCGATGGGGGCCTCCGCTCCGTTTGGTAACACGTGGGCCAGAATTGCCCCAACCCCAAAAGGTGATGCATCACACGTGATAGTGAGTGGCAGAGTCTCGTTGTACTGCATAAGTACTGAATCAGAAGTTAGCAATTTCTTTACTTGTTGGAAAGCATGTTGTTCCCGTTGTCCCCAAACCCACGTTGCTTTTTTGTCTAATAGTCTATGCAATGGTTCAGCTACTGTTGCTTTGTGGGGTAAAAACACATTATAGAAATTGATAAGTCGAAAGAAACGCCTGTAGGTCTGCCTTGTTCCTTGGAGTGGGTGCCTTTTTAATTGCTCGTAATTTGTCTTCGGTGGGATGAATTCCTTGGCTGTCCAGGAGGTATCCCAAAAATTCTACTTTTTCGGTACATAATTGGCATTTATCTTTTTTTACTCTGAGGCCTGCATTTTAGAATCTTCGTAAAACCTCTCTGAGTCGTTTTTCTAGGATGTCTTTGTTAGGTGTGGCGATGAGTACATCGTCGAAATATGGGACAACGCCTTTTATCCCTTGTAACAACCTTTCCATTAAACTCTGGAAGATTCCAGGGGCGACGCTTACCCCGAATTGGAGCTGGTTGCATTTAAATGCGCCCCTATGTGTTACGATCGTTTGCGTCTCGGCTGTGGTTGGGTCTACAGGCAATTGTTGATACGCCTGGGCTAGATCTAGTTTGGCGAAAACTTTCCCGCCGCCCAGGGAATGGAGTAAATGTTGCACTACCGGTACTGGATAAGCACTTTGCTGCAGTGCGTGGTTTAATGTGGCCCGGTAGTCTCCACAAATTCTTAGGGACCCATCAGGCTTGATAGGCGTCACTATCGGGGTTTCCCAACGGGCGTAGTCGGTGGGTTCCAGTACGCCCTGCGCTATCAGCTTATCGAGTTGTTCATCGATTTTAGGCTTTAAGGCGAACGGCACCCAACGCGGCTTAAGGTGGATGGGTGCTATTTCAGGGTTCAAGTTAAACGAGATTGGGGTCCCCTTATACTTGCCTAGTTCGTTCGCGAAAACGTCTTGGAATTCTTGCACGAGTGCTTCTTCCCAATCGACGCTTTCGGCCTTGTGGACTCCGGCTACAGTGATTCCGAGCGGCCTGAACCATCGAAGGCCTAGAAGACTAGGCCTATCTCGATCCACGACAGTCAGTGGTAGTGCGACGGTGCGGTCCTTGAATGAGACCTGGAATCTGCGGGACCCGACGACGGAGATTCGGTTGCCCTGATAGTCTTTGAGTATAACCCTTTGAGGGTTAAGGTCTTGGTAGCGAATCGTTGGAATAAGCTGTTGGAGCGTTTTCCACGACACCATCGAGAGGGAAGATCCCGAGTCTACCTCCATCACGCAAGGTTTGTTTTCGATGGCGACTTTTACTCAGATTTTCTCGGCATCAAGGGATGTAGCGTGGCCTATGGTGATTGTTTGGTGGGTCTCTTCCCGCCTGGTTTCTTCACGCCTGGTGGAAGTGGTGGACGGCTTGTTTCTGTAGGAGTGGTTCAATTTTTCTCGGTGTGTGCCGAAGAATCCGGAAGACTGGAATTCGGCCTGTCGGGGTTTGGAGTTCTGTTTGCTTCTGCAAACCTTTGCGATGTGACCGCGTCTCCCGCAATGGCGGCAAAGTGCGTCGAGGAATTTGCAGCCGGATCGTGGGTGATTTGCTCCACAGCCGGCACACGGTCGAAATGAGTGTTGTGTGGACTGGTCTCTCTCCGTTCGAAGTCGGTTGACCTCTTCCTCATCGCTGTCGGACGGGGACTCTAGGTCTTCGTGGTGAGTTGATACCGGGTGTCTCTCTGAGCGAGGCGAGGTATCAGTGGCGAGTTTACGTAGCGGTGCGTTGGTGCGGCGCATTTGGGCTGCCGACTTCTTTGTCGCCTCCGCTGCCGAGGCTTCTTTAAGGGCATCGGTGAGGCTGATGTCCCCTTAGCCATAATTTTGCTCTGGATAGCGCCGTCTTCTAGGCCCAGAACCAGGCGGTCCCGGAGGGCTTCTTCTAAGTCTGCGAACCCGCAGAGGCCTCCTAGGTTCCGGAGGTCCGCGATGTAATTGGCAAGGCTTTCGCCCTTCCGTTGGTCCCTCTGGTAATATTCGTGTCTTCTTACTAGGGTTGGCACGGTGGGCGCGTAGTGAGCCCGTAGTAACGGCTCGAGGACGTCCCAGTCCATTTCTTTTACCTCTGCTGGCTTGGCAAGCGACTTTGCCATTTTACACACGGTTGGTCCACAATGAGTTAGAAAGATAGCTCTTTTTTTGCCGGTTGTCGCATCTTTCAAATTGTTGGTTTCCAGAAACATCTGGAACCGATCCATGTAGGCCTCCCAGTCTTCGGTTTCTGGGTTGAATGGAGCGGGTGGTACGGCACCGCTGGCCATGTTGCCGTTGATGGTGCGTGTTCGACCACGTGCTCTGTTAGTTGCTCTGTAGGTTAGTCAGCTCTTCGGTCTCCGGATCCCATCCTCGTCGCCAGTGTTAAGTATGGATAATAACGGAGACCAGACATCTGACCAGTGATTTCAACTCTTTAATAAAGTGATAGAACATAACAGAGCAATGCTATGGGCAGCAGTAACCCTTTTATAGGGTTAGCTGCTGCCTTATTAACCAATGAAAATGTGCAACAAGTTCAAACTACTGACCAATAAGGACAGTCCCCAAAGTGGCCAATCAGGGACTGGTTCTGGCCCAATCCCAAGTTGTTGTATAAGGACCAATCAAGTGTGCAGGTTTTCAACCCCTAATTTGCATTTAGGTTATTCACTTTTATTGATTCACAACAGTGAGTAGCCTTGGAAAGGTCCACCATAATTTTGAACGGGTGGTAAGCGACAGGTCATGACTCATAAGTCAAGGGGCTCTACCTATATTCCACTTTGCTTTTTAGCCAGTAAGTTTTACACTGTTTTATGTTTGTTATGTCTCTCTCATACACCTGGATCTAACCATCATTTCTTTTAAAGGAGAGGTCAGTCTATCTACACTTGAAAAGGTTTAGCTCAATTTAATTTTGTGTCGCATTACAGTTCAAAACTCATAATCTTTTTCTTCCTTCAGCCTGAGCCAAACATCCATGAGTCACTCTCTGTTACTTTCAGCAGAGGAATTTCAATACGGTGATGGCAAAATATTCCTGTTAATTAATAATTATCAATTACCTGTTTATGTATCAATTTTTCTCTTACTGTAATGTTTTTTTAATTAACCAATTGGGTCATGCATGATGTGTTAGAAGGGTGGGGAGTCAAAATCCCTGATTGGAATGTAAAAGTTTGCTCAGCAATTTGGAATGTTGGTACTTATAAAAGCATGGTCCAGATTTGGATTGCAGATACTGTATTTAACTTTGGTGCTAAATGAGAAAATTTATCAGTCTGCAGTTACATTAGTGTTGTATCCTGCAACACTTCTGTAAACTAATACTGTTGTTATTACTGTCACAATCACTTTTATATTCTGAAATGCACCTGTTTTATGAAAGAATTTACTCCACTGTCCCAGAAACATTTGAATTTTTGCCAATACTGTTAACAGAAAATAGCACTTACCTGAGACTATCAGAGAAAGATTCCACCCCATGTTTTGAAGGACAGTAGCCTCCCCCAAAAATACTTAATCGGCCCATTACGCTGGCAATGTTGACAATACGTCCTTTGGCTTTTCTCAACAATGGTATCATGTGTAAGGTCACGTCAATCAACCCAAGTAGATTGACATCTATGATTTTCTTGAAATCCTCCTTGGTTAGCCACTCGTTTGGGGCAGTCGGGATAGAAATACCGGCATTGTTTACCAATCCCCAAAGTCCTAATGAGAAGAAGAAAAACAGGGGGCATCAACTAAGTGATAAGGGGCCTCTACAGCAGCATCCCTCTGGAACACCCTCTCTTTTTAAATGTTAGGCAAGCCAATCTTCTTCTTCAAACATGTGAAGAAGGCAGCTTAGAGAACTAATAGCAATAGCACTTAAGACTTATATACTGCTTCACAGTGCTTTACAGCCCTCTCTAAGCGGTTTACACATCAGCCTATTGCCCCCAGCAATCTGGGTCCTCATTTTACCCACCTCGAAAGGATGGATGGCTGAGTCAACCTTGAGCTGGTGAGGACTGAACTGCCGAACTGCTGTCAGCCAGCAGTCAGCAGAAGTAGCCTGCAGTACTGCATTCTCCCCATAGCGCCATCACGGCTCTAAGGCATCCAAAGAGTATCCCATTCAATTCAGCTCTCAAGAGCTGGGATTTATGGAAGCTTAATCTCAACTCATAGACTTGGGAAAATTAAGTCATATTTTTGGCACGTCTCCCTAGTAAACAATAAGACACAATGCAATATATACATTGGTCAATTCTTTTAAAATTATGCTTACCTAGAAAAGGATAACAGCATTTTGGTTTTGGCCATAGATTTTCCTGTGCAATGTGCAATGTTCTCATTAAAACCTGTTTTGTAACTGAAGGTGGGGTATTCTTGAGTTCACTTTCATTTTCCCTACAAGAATAACCCTTGAAAAAGATTACAGGAGAGTGACTGGCCTGGTCACAAAATGAGAATAATCTAGAACTGGGGCCTCCCTACTTTAATCTTACATTTTAATCACTATGCAGTACCACACTGGTCCACCACACACATCTCTGTTATGATTTCATGCAGCAACCAATTTAAATATGATTATCATGTTTTTATTTGCTTTGGCATTTGATAGCTAACTTCAACGGATAATTAGAACTGCAGAAAAAACAATTGCTATCAACCTGCTTTCCATTGACGACCTGTATACTGCATGAGTCAAAAAGAGGACTGTGAAAATATCTACAGACCCCTCACATTCTGGACATAAATTGTTTCAACTTCTATGCTCAAAACAATGTTATACACCAGAACAACCAGACACAAGGACATTTTTTCTTCCATGCCATCACTCTGCTAAACAACTAATTCCCACAACACTGTCAAACAATTTACTAAGACTGTATTACTATTATTCTTTTCACCCTTCCTATTACCTATCTAATCCTACTTATGACTATAATATTGTTGCTTGTATCTTTACAATTTATATTGTTTTATTTAGTTTCCTAGTAAGATTTTGATTGCTTATTTGGTTTCCTATGACTATCACTAAATGTTGTTTCTTATGATTATTGATGAATACATTTTTACACTGAGAGCATATGCACCGAAGACAAATTCCTTGTGTGTCCTATCACACTTGACCAATAAAGAATTCTAAATTCTATTCTATTCTATTCTAATGATGAAAACTCCCTAGTACTTGTAATCATTTTTCATAAATCTTATTTGTAATGGTCTGTGGGAATATCCTTGAGAGATAAGAAGAGGAGGAGTTGCTGCCAGGACAATGGTTAGGCAAGAGACATCTCAGACCACAGAAGAATGGAGATGTGGGACATGTCTTAAAAGAAATCTCCTCTAATCCCCTGGAAAGTAAAGCCAAGAGGAAGAAATGTGCTTTCAATTCCATTATATCAACCTTCTATTGAAGGTAGTGTTAGTACTCAATCTTACAAGTCCATGCAAATTGAGAAAGTTTCCACATATTGTGAAATCAGTCAATCTGATATATGCCTGGCATGACAAGTATGCACTGCTGCTGGAAGACATAGTAATGCAGTTACTCCTTGTTTAGCAGCCACGAATAGTTGGTTTAGAGTGGTTATGGCAACCATGTTAGAAACCAGAAGATGTGAATTCTAGTCCTGGTTTAGGTATGAAAACAAGTTGGACCACTCAGCTGTTTCTAAGGTCAATTTACCTGACAGGGTTGTTGCTGGGAAAAGAGGAAAATGTAGGAACATTAGATACAGTGTGTTCACTGTGTTCAGTAATTTATAATATATATATATATATATATATATATATATATATATATATATATATATATATATATATATATATATATATAAATATAAATATAAATATAAATATAAATAATATAAATATAAATATAAATATAATAAAGGCAGGATGAGAACTTGAAAAAATTGAGACTGACAAGTTGGTTGTTAAATGAAATAGTCACTAAGTGAGACCACCACTTCATGTACTTCATTTCAAGATTAGTGGGACAAGAGAAAAATTGAGCTTTCCTGACGTTGCTAACACATGGCTGTGTTGGTTGGAGCTGCATAGACACATCTGCATGCTCATCACAACCTGAGGCCACCCATTTACAGCTTTTCTTCCAAGCCAATTGCAATGTGACAATTACCATTTCCTGAAAACCTCTGAGGAGAAAGATCAGTAGCAATCACAGAAGACACAATGAGCAAGGACAAAATTTGTATGTAGTGCAGGGCAAGCAACTTGCATCCTTAATCTGCTTTAATCTCTTAATCATTTGCCATAGTCTGTGCTCAGGCTGATGGGAGTTGCAGTCTAAAATACCTGGAAAGTATTAGGGCAACAGTTCTGTCCAGTTTAGTAACTCTTGTCTCCGATACATATTAAGAAACATTTTCCACTGAAAGAAGGGGGTTGAGCAAGTCACATTGCCCAATATGTACAGAGTGGCAATGTGTAGAGATGAGATTTAAAAAATGGACTTCAGACCTAGAGAAGCTAGGATCAAAATCTCCTGCTTAGTATCTTTTTTTAAATTATCAGTTTCAGAGGCCTGTTGTGACAAAAATGGGGCTAACCCTTCTAAAAATTCACCCTAATTTACACCAGAAGAATATTATTCTATTTTTAGTCAAATCCTAAAGAAAACCCAAGACTGCCTGAGTTCTGTGCCAACCTTTGTCTCCCACTTGGCTTTTCACCCATTCCGTTACTTTGTCCAGATTTTCTGTGTTGTTGACATCTATGAGGATGGTCTGCAACCGTTCTGACGTCGCTTCTTTCAGCTTCTCTGCACCCTGCTGGGTCAGACAACCTGCCAAGACACGAAGGCCTTTTGCATCCAACTGCTGAGCCAGAAGATTGCCAAATCCAGAGTCACAGCCAGTTATGAAGACATATTTCTCTGTCAGGTTTGGGAAAATCTGTTTTTCACGGTACCAACGGAACAAGTAATAGAACCCCAGCAAGGCCGCCACATAAAACCACATGGTCTTCTAATACTTCTGTGACTTCTGGAAGAAAAGAACATTACTGGAAATGTTTGATTATCAACTGAGTGGTGGGAGAGGAGGCAAGAATAATCCGTAAACAAATTATTTATTGAATAAACACATGCTTGGATTCACACTCTACCACAAGTCAAGCAACTGAACGATGACTTAGTGTCATTATCTGTCATTGCCTTGCGCTCCCTGTAGCTCCTTGTAACTGCCCAAGCCTCGCCTTGTCCTCTCCAGAGTTTCCCAAGCCTTGGAAACTGGCAAAAAACACTTGCTAAGCAACTGGCCACTAAGCAAGGACCACCTAAATTTGGTTTGCCAATCACATGGTCACCTGCCTTGCCCTCTCCAGCGTTCCCCAGGCCTTGGAAACTGGCAAAAAACACTTGCTAAGCAACTGGCCACTAAGCGAGGACCATTAAGCGAGGACCACTTAAATTTGGTTTGCCAGTCACATGGCCACCTGCCTTGCCCTCTCCAGTCACATGACCACCAAGCCATACCCACAAATTAGGCCACGCCCACAGAACTGGTTGTTAAGAAATTTGAATCCCACCCCTGGTCAGGTCAGCTATGAACGTGTAACATCTTGTTTTATTCCCTTTGAAACCCTGAGAAAACAATACTATGTTTGCAAACCACAGCCCCAGGTGTACAGCCATTTTCAATGCAGTATCTCAACTCACTGATCAAGGAAAGTGAAAATGTTATTTATGAAAGGATTCTGTTTCCTGCCTCTAACTACTTAAATAGGACAGCTGGTCATCACACTTTTTTTGGGGGGGGATTGTTGTTGAGGCAGTTGGGACTCCTGGAAACTGCCTGAACAAGAAAAAACTGCAGTTTTCTTGGCAAGATTTTCAGAAGTTGATTGCCCTTGCCTCTTTCTTGGGGCTGAGAAAGAGAGAATGTCCCAAAATGAACTTCTTGGCTAAGACGGAACTAGAACTCAGAGTCTCCCAGTTTTAGCCTGGTGCTTTTAACTACTCCATCAATTCAAAGGATCACAGGGTCTGCAAGACACTGACGGGGTTCATAATCTCAGAATCAGTTCGATATGAGAGCCAACTGGATCTAATGGTTCAGCCACCAGGCTAAAAATCAGGAGATGGTGAGTTCTAATCCCACTTTAAGGCTTGAAAGTTGTCTGGGTGAGTTTGAGCCACTCGTTCTCTCTCAGTCCAACCCACCTCACAGGCTTGTTGTTGAAGAGAATTAGGCATATTTGCCACCTCTAGCCATTTATAAAAATAACAAGGCTGGGATAATAAATAACATTAAATAAACATAACCTTTTATTAACTGAATGTCCTCCGGGGCATCTGCCTTCAAATCTCACTGGAATGACTGAAGGCTGGTTTAAAGTATGACATTCAACAGGCATTCCCAGATTCAATCTCTCAGCAGTTAAAAAATAAATAATTTACACTCAGCAATCCCTGAACAAAATAAAACCAAGGGCTGAAGTTCAAGGTGGCATATGATGCTTCTCACCCCTCCTATTTTATTTTCATCAGCTGAGACCGAGTTTTGTGCTATGAGAAATAAATCAGGTGAAGGGAAAGCTGGATAAAAAAAAAGAAAATGAAAGAGAGAGAAAAACCCTAGGACAGCGGGTCTTCAAACTTGACAGATTTAAGACTTGTGCACTTCAACTCCCAGAATTCCTCCTCCAGTCATGTTAGCTCAGAAATTCTGGGAGTTGAAGTCCACAAGTCTTAAACTTGCCAGGTTTGAAGACCCTTGCCCTAGGAGCTAAAAGATTTCTTTCTTTTTTTTTTTAAATCAATTTTATTGATTTTCTACAAACAAACAAGACAAACAAAACATTAAAACATCAACTCTCTTATGTACATACAGTGTGTCGGTTGGTTCATCAGTTTTGTGCATTCATTTCATAGTCTCAATTGCAGTTATATTACATAACAACTCATATTGTCAATCCAAACTTATATATCCTAATATCGCTATTAATAAATCATTTGACTATACTTTTAATCATTCATATTTTATGAGAGAACAAAACTTTAAACCGTTTATTCTATAACAAATCATATAGTCATACCAAATCTATCCTAAAAACACTTTATAGATATAATGTCAAATAACATAGGCAAAAGAAAAAATAAAAGTATTCCTTGCTATCTAACTTTCTAAATATTCTATTATCGTATTTTGTCATCTAACCACTGATAAAAAAGATCCCAAATTTCATAAAATTGTTTATCCTCTTGCTCTCTAATTTCAAATGTCAATCTACTCATCTCAGCACATTCCAATATTTTCTTAATAATTTCTTCCTGGGAGCTAAAAGATTTCTATTTGAGACACTTTAATTAGAGTTAAAACATTAAAACACTGACTTGAAGCATTAGTTAAAGTATAATGCTTCTCCCCATTTTCCCAAAGTTAGCTCACCTCAGCAGGATGGGGTTTTTGGGGAAAAGCGGTTGAAAGGGAGACGAAAAAGAACAGAGTGAATTCAATATTTCATAAATCGTTCCAGGTTTACTTTGAAAATAAGCCGCCCTCTTCAATTTTACAAAAACAGAGCTCTTTTCGCCATTTCTTCTTAACTAAAAAGAAGGGAGCCGACATACACCCAGCAATATCGCGCCATTTAAATCACCGTAAATCCCATAAAAGAAGATACCTGTTCAAACGTTCCTTTGCTTAGCCGAAGCCAGGACAAACGCTTCAGGAACCATGATCGTCTGATTTGTTTCTCCTTAGAGCTGCTTGGATCATCCAGAGAGTGGGAGGTGCTTCAGTTTGTGCTGTTGTAGGCTGAGCTTAATTACTGAGGAACGCTCCTCCTTCCATCACGTGGCTCCATTACAGCGTTCCCCAGTTTATGCTCAGCCTCGTGAGAGTTAGGCTGTTTCTGATATAGCTCCTTGGCTGATTCAGGATCTTTTCTAATTTCTCTTGAAGGTTTGATTAATATTTTTTCTTCCTTTAGCCTCTGCGCAGTTGGTTGTCTCTAGATTAAGGGGAGCGCGTTCCTTGCCCCCAGGGGAAAAAAAAGCGGGCGGTTTAGCAGAGCTTTTGCGCTAACCCCCCCCATCCTCGATCTGAATTTCCTGCCGCTTTCCACGCCACCCTCGCTAGCAGCTTGAATCATCGCACTCCAAGCGCCGCTGGTTTCCCCCACGAATGCCAATCGTCCCAGGAAGGGGCGAATTTCTCCTCGCTGCCCCTCTCGGCATTCTAAGCTTGCCGGAGGGGCTTAGTTCCGTCCTGAGCAGCCCCGACAGTGAAATCCGTAGGCGGCCGCCATTTTGGGTGCCGCCTCATGGTCGGGCGCCATTTTGTTTCCTCCGGCCTCATTTATATATATATAAAAAAAGACTGCTGCGAGTGTTTCTAGCTCGCCAAAACAGGCCTTACCAGCCTGTTCAGAGCATTCGTTAGACCTGGATACCTGATACTTCCGTTGTTAAAAGTATTGTTGGCTATTCCGCAGCCGCGCTCAGGGCGAAGTATCAGCAGCAGCCCCCCCTCCCGGTTTTCATTTGGGAGTAAAAGCTGCTGGAGGCCTTATCTCTCAACCATGCACCATTGGCCTCAGGCGTTCATTTGGCTAATTGGATAAATAATCACCTGGATTACTACTCTCATTGGACCGAGATCCGAATTTATTCGATCAAATTACATATTTCTTATATATAAATAAATAAATAAAAAATATTAATAATAATAAATATATACACACACACACACACACATATATATAAATAAATAAATAAATAAAATAAAATAAAATATATATATATATATATATATATATATATATATATATATATATATATATATATATATATATATATATATTAGTAATAATAATAATAATATATATTATATACATCAAAATTCCAAAAGGGGGCGCGGACCAGCTGAAAGGACACCTGGCTTTTGTTGCAGGCCGAACGCTAGGCGAGCCAACCGCCTCTAGTATCCTTGCATACGATCATTACTTCTTAAAATGGCAGACGACAACTCTTCTAAAGGCCCTTCCTTGAAGGCCAAATCTAAGTCTCACCATTTGCGCAGACAGGCTAAGGAAACTTCCAAGGCCTCTCAAAGAGACGCCTTAAGGCGCCATAAGGCATTGGAGAAGGAATTCGACAGGCGATCCAGGGAGTCACACTCGGTGCCTCCAGCCCTACCACCCTCCACTCCTTCTACCTCTACTCACCCCCCCTCCTCCAGATTACTCTTCCCTCTCCAGGCACAGCTCACCCCAGGGGCATCAGGCCCCTGGACCAACGACCAGATGGACACCCGAAGCTACATTTACTCCTATGGCTGCTGGTCTGCGTCAAGAGGAGCCCACCATAGTCGAGATTCCAGAACAAATGAGGTCATGGATGGAGCTGGCTATCCGCCAGGGGATTGCGGAAGGTCTCCAACAGATGTCCAGACCCGGCCTCTTCCCGATGGCTCCCGAACATGAGTCTCTATCGGTCAGGTCCCTGCCTAGATCAGACCCTCCCCACGGTCAGGTACCTTTACAGAGGGACAGTCCTCTTCCAGAAAGGGAACAGGAGGAGGAGGAAGGGGGCCTGGAGCAATTCAGGGAGGAGGAAGAATTCGAATTGGGGTCAACACATTACAGTGAACCCCTATCAGAGACAGAGCCTATGGAGGGGGAGATGTCCGAGGATGAGGGCCTCACCCCTGACCAACCCACCTTTGTGGGCTTGTTCAAGCCACACCTGTATAAATCGCTTCTCTTTAAGGCCAAAAACATCTCTGGCCTGTACACACAGTCTCCCTCTGCCCACCCTTCCCCGGTGGAGGGCCCAGAGGATTCCATTTTCAAGCAGCCCATTGTGGAAGCTGACATCATTCCGGCTCCACCCATTTTTTCCGACCTAATCTCAAAACAGCTGGCTTCCACAGGGCCCCCCCCAATCCCATCCAGCCAGGACAAGAGGTTTTTCAACCTCGACTCAGACTTCTCCAACCTACTTAATACCCTCGAGGTTGATGAGCCCATTGTTGGCTTAGCATCCTCCTCCTCCCCTAGCGATCCTCTGGAGGCTCTGAAACCCGAGGACAAGAGGGCTGAACTAGCCCTACGCCGGGCTCACCAAGCTGACACTTGGGCCATTAGATCGGCCACGGCCGCTTCCTTCTTCACCAGGTCTTCGATCCGGTGGCTCTGCCAACTAAAACAGCATGTCCCCCCCTCTAATACAAGGGCGCATCAGGACATCTCTAAACTGACGGCCGCGGCAGAATTCTCGGCCGACGCCACCTACCATTTGGTTAAGTTCTCCACTAGAGCTATAACCTCGCATGTTACAGCCCGCCGCCTGCTCTGGCTCAAACACTGGCAGGCGGCTGTCAAAAACAAAGTCAAATTGGCCACCGCCCCCATCAAGGGGGACAAATTATTCAGCACAGCTCTGGAACCCCTGCTAGTCGAGAGCTAAAGCAAGAAAAAATTCCTTCCCTCTCTTTTTCGGAGGTCAGAGCCCAGAGCCCCTCAGCCATTTTGGAGAGGGTCCTCCCAACCCTTCTACCAGTCTCCCTTCCGGCCCAGGTACCCGAGACCACCCTCCTTTCAGCCATTCCAACCCCAGGATTGAGCCGATTCAGGCGACAGGAACAGAAGGGGCGGCAGCTACAAGCGATCCTTCAGGGGATCAGGAGGGAGGCCCTTCCGGCGCCCAAGATAGATCCCGTCCCTCCCCCCCATTGGCGGACGCCTCAGGCATTTCGCCGACCGATGGGATTCCTCTACTTCTGATGCCTGGGTCCGAGACACCATCAGGTTCGGACTCGCCCTGGAATTTCGGCACGCCCCCCCTGACTTTTTCATGGCATCCCCCCCTTGAGGGACCCCACCAAACACAGTTTAATGGATTCCGCTATTCATCATCTCCTCAACATACAGGCTATCCAACCCGTCCCACCCTCTCAACGAGGCCGGGGCTTTTACTCCCACCTCTTCGTGGTCCCCAAATCCTCAGATGGATGGAGAGCAATCCTAGACCTAAAATGACTTAATCTTTACCTGATCCACCGCAGGTTTAAGATGCACACCTTACAGTCCATTCTACTGGGCACCAGGCAAGGGGACTGGCTCTCTTCAATAGATCTTTCAGAAGCGTATCTACACATCCCAATCTGGCCCTCCCATTTCAAATTCCTCAGGTTCTGTTACAATCACCGCCACTTCCAATATGTGGCCCTTCCCTTTGGGTTGGCATCGGCCCCTAGAACCTTTACTAAGGTCCTCGCGGCACTAGCGACTCACCTTAGGAACCTTCCCATGCGTCTCCACTGCTACCTGGATGACATCCTCATTCTGTCTCCCTCCAGACGTCAAGCAGAGAGGGACACCAGAGCTACTCTCTCTGCCCTCCAAGACCATGGGTTCCTCGTAAACTGGCAAAAGAGCCAACTGTCGCCATCTAACCGGATAACCCACTTGGGGTCCGTAATTGATACGGTCAAAGGAAAGGTCTTTCTTTCCTCGGAAAGACTCCTTAGCATCCAGGAATCTGTCAAACATATCCGGCGATCAAAAAAGGTAACTCTATTACAATTGTCTAAAATATTGGGTAAGATGGTCTCATGCATTTCCATTGTTCCCTGGGCCCGTTTACACACCAGATCCCTACAGTGATTCCTGCTCCCATTTCAAAGATCCGGCAGAAGCAATTCAAAATCCACGGTCAAGGTACCTCCAAGGGTCCTCACGTCTCTCCTCTGGTGGACCAACCCCGCCATCAACGAGGGTCATTACTTCAAGGAGCCCCAATGGCTCACCATCAACACAGACGCCAGCCTGTCCGGATGGGGCGCTCACATCCACTCACTCACTACACAGGGCAGATGGTCGGAGACAGAACGGGCATGCAGTATAAACTGGTTGGAACTTCACACCATACACCTGGCCCTACGCAGCTTCCTCTCTCAGGTACGCAAGCGGCATGTCCTTATCCTCACGGACAACGTCACCACCAAGGCTCACGTCAACAGACAGGGGGGCACACAGTCCATACGGTTGATGAGAGAAGCCGAGCGCCTCTGCCGCTGGGCGGAGCGCAATCTCCTCTCTCTCAAAGCAGAGCACATCTCAGGGGTTTCAAACACCCAAGCAGACTGGCTGAGCAGGGCCACGGTGGACCAGTCCGAGTGGCGCCTCCACCCGTCCCTGTTCAAGGAGGCGACCATAATCTTCGGCCCACCGATAGTGGACCTCTTCGCATCCCCTCTCAACACACAACTCCCAAGATTTTTCTCGAGGTACCCCTCCCATGGGGCCGAGAATTACAACGCCCTACGCTGCCCCTGGCCCCCAGGGTTCCTATACGCATTCCCCCCACTAGCCCTAGTTCCCAGAGTCATCTAGAAACTGATCCACGAGAAGGCAGAACTGCTTCTGGTGGCCCTCTACTGGCCCAGGCGCCCATGGTTTGTGGACCTCCGCAACCTATCGGTGGCCCCTCCCTGGAAAATTCCCCCGAACAGGATCTCCCTTTCTCAGGGGCCCCTTCGGCATCCGGATCCCCAATGGCTCCAGTTAGCCGTCTGGAGGTTGAGCGGAACCGCTTAAGAAACGAGAAGTTCTCTGACCAGGTTATTGATGCCATCTTAGCCGCCAGACGGCCCTCAACTACCCGAATATACAATGCCACTTGGAATAGTTTCTTCAAGTGGTGTCATAAATCCCAGGTCAACCCACTTTCGCCCTCCATCGCTCGGATTTTGGATTTCCTCCAAGAGGGTCTGAAGAAAGGGCTTTCCCCCAACACCTTGAGACGGCAGGTCGCAGCCCTCACAACTGTCATCGCTTGCAACAACCTTGGTTCCCTTTCCCACCACCCTCGCATTAGGGCATTCCTCAGAGGAGCCACTAATTTGTGTCCCCCAACTGTTCACCGATACCCTACCTGGGAACTTAATAGGGTCCTTGTGTCCATCTCAGGGAATCCACCCTCCAGTTTTTAACATTCAAAGTTGTGTTCCTGGTGGCCATTACATCGGCCGTCGAATCTTGGAGATCGCAGCCTTGTCGGTGAGAAAGGACCTCTGCATCTTCCACGCCGACTGGGTGGTCCTCCGGCCCGACCCTACCTTCTTGCCCAAGGTCAACTCAGCCTTCCACAGGGCACAGGAACTCACTCTCCCAAACTTCTGCCCCAATCACTCGCGAGAGAGGGAGACGGTTTGGCATACCCTGGATGTGAGACGTGCCCTTCGCATCTACATTAAGCGCACCCAGCCCTTTAGGAGGTCCGAATCCCTATTCCTTTCCTTTCAACCCAAGACATTGGGCCACAAGGTATCCCCTTCAACCATCAGCTGCTGGATCAGAGCTACTATCATAACAACACAAGAGCACACAATAGATACAAACTCAAAGTAAACCGCACCAAACTTGATTGCAGGAAATACGACTTCAGCAATAGAGTGGTCAATGTCTGGAATACTCTACCCGACTCTATAGTCTCTTCCCCAAACCCCAAAAACTTTAACCTTAGACTGTCTACTATTGACCTCACCCCTTTCCTAAGAGGTCTGTAGGGGGCGTGCATAAGCGCACCATCGTGCCTACCGTCCCTGTCCTATTGTTTCTCTTATTCTTTTATTTTTCTTATATGTACCCATTTCATATATTCACAACTATGTATACACTTATACTTATTATCTTGTAAACAATTGGCAAATCAAATAAATAAATAAATAAAATAAATAAATCTTACTTGTCACAGGCTCTGCCAGTACCCAGCGGAATAACAGCACATTCCACCAGAAGTGCGGCTACCTCGGCAGCTTGGGCCACCCAGGCCCCAATCACTGATATTTGCCGGGCTGCCACCTGGGCCTCCCCGTCTCCCTTCATTACAAGATCGACATATTTGCCTCAGCGGAGGCCTTGTTTGGCAGACGAGTCCTACAGCGGGTCCTCAAGGACCCAGAGAGGCTCCCAAACCAGACGGAGTCCCTCCCATAGGACAGCCAAGCTTTGGTATGTCCCACTCTCTGGATGATCCGAGCAGCTCTAAGGAGAATGGGCGTTGGTTCTTACCTGACACGCCATTTCTCTTCGAGCTGCGAGGATCATCCAGCCCCACCCTTATCTTTCACCGTCTGGTGGGGCCTTGTTTCGGCCAATGAACCCTTAAGTCTAGTAAGATGAGAGTACGAATTTCTCTTTCCTCTCACCTGCGCATAAACTGGGGAACACTGTAATGGAGCCACGTGATGGAAGGAGGAGTGTTCCTCAGTAATTAAGCTCAGCCTACAACAGCACAGACTGAAGCACCTCCCACTCTCTGGATGATCCTCGCAGCTCGAAGAGAAATGGCGTGTCAGGTAAGAACCAACGCCCATTTTGCCGATTCCTCTGCCTTGGAAAAACTGAAGCTAGGTGGCGTTTATTGCCCTCAGGGCCCGCCCATTCAACTAGAAAGGCAGGCAGAGATCTGAATGGGGATCCTGCCACTAACGCGTGTAATCTGTTGCCTAATTGTTACAAAAACACACTCATTAGAATAAGAGGAGAGACAGAACAAAAGATGTTGCTGCAAGACCGATGAAGTCATGGTGCAGAACTGCCAATAGTAGAGATGTAAATGATTAAGTCTTAATAAGGCTGGAATAAATGAATTTATATTTTATATCATTTTAATTATAATTGTAATTTATATTTATTTAGATGTATACATTGAATGCAATAAATTTATAAATATAAAATGGAAAGAGGGATATACAACTAAAACAGAATACCAGTAAATAGCTCGAATCTGCAAGGACAAAGTCAGGAAAGTTAAGTCTCAGAATTAACTAAGACTTGCAACAAATGTAAAAAAAAATGTTTTTCAACATGTAAAAAAATAAGAAAAAAGTCAAAGAAAATATTGGTCCACTAAAAGATGACAAGGAAGTTATGGGTAGCAGGGATATATATTACATATAAATGCTACAGAACTTCATCCAATTCTGATGACCAAGATACAAAAAAGATTTTGAGATTCACTAAACCATATGAAGAATGATTGAAGGAACAAGTCTAGTCCAGAGGTCTCAAAACTTGGCAACTTTAAGACTTGTGGACTTCAACTCCCAGAATTCTCCAGCCAGCTATGCTGGAGTTGAATTCCACAAGTCTTAAATTTGCCAAGTTTGGGGACTCCTGGTCTAGTCTGATGAAGAGAAGGAGTAAGATAGCAGTCTTCAGTACTTGGGCTGTCACAGAGAAGGGGAATCAGTTTATTCTTCAAATCACTTGAGGGCAAGATAAGAAGTAACAGATGGAATCATATCAAAGAGAGATTCAACCTAGATCTAAAGAGAAGTTTTGTGACAATGAGAACAATTAATCAGAGGAACAACTCCATTGCTGGAGGTTTTCAAGAAGAGACGGAACAATCATTTGTTGGAAATGGTAGCATAGGATCTCCTACTATTGGCAGGGGGTTGGACTAGAAGACCTCCAAGGTCCCTTCCAACCTTATTGTATTCTATCAATTGTTTAGATCTATGTCAGCCAGGCTTTCAGATAGGTTGTGGAAAACCTTTGGCTGGTGTGAAGGATGGCCTTGGCTGAATGAGAGAAAGTCAAGTGTGGTAGGGTCATGCTAATTCTCTTTGATCACCTTACAGCTCATATTCTTTTCCATTGCTGTATAGATATATATAGTGTGTGTGTGTGTGTGTGTGTGTGTGTGTGTGTGTGTGTGTGTGTGTGTGTTTTGGGGGTGGTGGTATTTCTTAGTGCTTTCTGAATTTGGTGATCTTGCAGACGTTTCATTACCAAACTAGGTAACATCATCAGTGCTAGAAGGGAGTGGGGTTCACTCTTATATTTATATATCAGTAGCTTGCCCTGTCAGTGTTGGTCAGGGGTGGGATTCAACTGGTGTTACTATTGGTTCGGTGACTATGTTCTGAAATGCTGCCAGTGATGGGGAGTTGTTCACAAGAAAACACATGGAAGCAGCCGTCACAACAAAAAGAGTTCCTTACCTATTACTGTAGTTAAATTTTAACCAGGTAGACAAAGAAAAAAAAGAGATAATTCTGATACATGTTCAAAGAAAATGGGTATCTGATTGTTGTACTTCAGGGTGTCAAACTGGCGGCCTGCAAGCTGGATGTGTCACATGCCCACCCCCGCTCCGCAAAGGCAAAAAACATTGCAATACTTCACAATATGTCACACGACACAATTGAGTTTGATACCTGTGGCTAGATATTCATAGTACTTGCAATTCTTACAGCTATTATTTAGGTTGTCTTATTCTTACTGAACAGTGCTATAGATCCCATTAGGCTCACTTTTCCTGTTTGTTGAAAGCTTGGTCCAGGAACACCCTTCCCTCAGGCTCCTTGTTCAGCTTGGCTTTAATCTAAAAGTAATTAGACTGAAAGAAAACAGCTGCATTGCAAAGCAAACTTATCTAATGAGTGAGAAAAACTAAGATGTTATGTTCCCATACTGTGGCTTGCTTAACTGATAATATTGGGCATTAGTCATTATTAGAAACTATCTCTTTATCACAGGGGAACTATAGTTGTTTCTTGTCTCCTCTAACAGGTGCCTGAAATTATTAAATTCTTTCCTGAGATTCATGTTTTTCTTGGCTTTGGCTTCTATTTTGTTCTTTGCAATCTCCACCATTTGTTTAGACATCCAATTTGGTTGCTTGGTCTTTGGATGTATCTTTTCACATTCATTCCAATCGGCATACAGCTGGAAGGGAGCAGGGGTGAGATTCAAATGTCTTAACAACTGGTTCTTGGGCGTGTCCTAATTTGTGGGTGTGGCTTGGTGGTCACATGACTGGCTAGGCGTGGCTTGTATGTAAATATTGTAAATATTTATGTAAATATTTAATTTTTTATTTAAAAAAGAGCAACTTTTACCCAAAATCAGGCAAAGCAGGCAGGCAGATTGAGTTGTGCACAGAATCACAGATTCACTTAGAGATCTATCTATCTGCAATCTGTTGCCTGAGTCTGCACTGAAAAATAGAAGCTTCAGTCCTAAGGGAGGTTCAATTCTGCTTTTAGATTAGCTAGAAAGCAATAAATTCAATGATTTCCTGCTTTCTAGGTAATCTAAATCTCTCGCCACAGCAGAACAACTGATGGTCGGGGGGAAAAAAAGGAAAAATAGCAACTTAGCAGGCAAGTTTGATGGGTGCGCATGCCAGGTAAGGAGTGATTGGGCAGAGCGGGGCCAACCAGTGGAGCAATGTGCCGGTTCTCTGAACTGGCCAGAATCATAACAACTGGTTCTATAGAATCGGACCAAACAGGTAGAATCCCACCCCTGCCTTGGAGGTCTTGTAGTCCAACCTCCTGCTCAAGGAGGAGACCCTATACAACAGGGGTGTCAAACTCACATTGTCACAGCATCATCATGTGATGTATCACAACTATTTTCCCTTTCGCTAAACCAGGCACAGGTGAGGCCAGTGCATAATGCATCCGGCCCATGGGCTGTGAGTTTGACAGCCCTGCTGTACAACCTGAGACAAGTAGCTGTCCAGTCTCTTCTTAAAAACATTCTGTGATGTAGCACCTACAACTTCTGAAAGCAAGATGTTCCACTAGTTAATTGTCCTCACTGTTAGGAAGTTTTTCCATAATTCCAAGTTGCTTCTCTCCTTGATTAGTTTCCATCCATCATTTCTTGTCTTGCCATCTGATTTGGAAAATAAGTTGACCCCCTCTTCTTTGTGGCGGTCCCTCAAATGCTGCTATTATGTCACCCCTAGTCCTTCTTTTCTCTAGTCTAGACTAACCATACCCAGTTCCTGTAACCTTTCTTCAGACATTTTAGTCTCAAGGCCTTTAATCATCTTAGTTGCTCTGCTCTGCTCATTTTTCAAAGTCTCAACATATTTTTTGTAATGTGATTTTAACTTATTTGATTTCAGTCTGCAGTTCCTCCGGTTCTTCTGGTTCAGGGTTTCAAAGGGATTCCTGTATAATATGTGTGTATATATGTGCAAGGTCACATTTATAAACCAGTTGGTTTTGTTCTTTAGCTTACATTGGAACCTGCGCAAGAATAGTATGGTTTGTTGCAGTCAGCCCTGGGCCCAATCTTCCATTACAACTGAGCTCTTCATTTCCTTATACAAGTAACACAATCAATTTGATTTATGTGTGCGTTGTCTCTTGAGGGTGAAGTATTTGGAAGATGTGAACTCTTCCTTTCTATGTACATTGATAACAAACTATGGCTGGAAGAGGTTGGAAAATAATTACATTCATCTCAAGGCATAAACTCTACAATCAAGACATGCACAAACCTGCAGAGTAAAATAAGTTCCATTTTTAAAAGTACTACAAGAAACACAACAAATTTCCGGTTTGAAGGGCTTTGGCGACAGACAGAAATCCGCCATCCTGCGCAGTTTCTGTCTGGGCTCGCCACTGGAGCGCCCCGAGCCGGCTGGTTTCGGGGCTAAGCCACCCCGTAGAGGTGGTGAAGAGGGGGGAGACCATCAGCAGGGTCGAGGAGAGCTGCATCTCTCCTCCTCAACTGACCATTACTCCCTTTCCTGAAGGCGGTTGCAGTGGTGGTCAGAAATGGCCACCACAAAGAAGAACTTGACCAGAAAAGAACGTGCAGGAGGAAGATAAGAAGTGAAAGTTTTGGCTGACCGGGTTAAATTGTAAAAGCAACAACCAAGGTACCCTGGAATTTAAACTTACAAAAAATAACATCGCTCCCAAAGAAGAGTCGGAAGCAGCGAAGGAAAGTGAAAAGGGAAAGGTTTGGCTTTTTTTCCCCTTCTCTCTCTTTCCCTATACTGACAACTAAGAGACTCAAATCGGAAAAAGAAATCGGAAAAATCCGCTTTGACATCAATAGGCAATTAAGCTGAAAATAAAACAAAATGCCAAAGGGATAATAAAGATTTCTGGACATTAAAAACTTTCTTTTTCATAAGCAGGAAGGGAGAGAAAAAGAATAAAGGCAGGATCTGGAAGAGGGAGGAGACTGCCTGGAATTAAAAAGAATCTAAAGTAAAACTTCAACAAGACTTCTAAAAGATACATTTTAACTGAAACTTTGCAACTAAATAGTAACCCCAGGAAGAGAAAGTGAAAAAAAAAGAGCAAAAAAGAAACAGCTTCCGTGTATTTGGATTATTTGGTGATCTTTGGATTTTTGGTTATTATATTTGAATGACTAAAATCAATTGGGTGGTTGTTTAAAAATTTATACAATGGCACCACTTCTGGATGAATTGAAAATGGAACTAAAAAAGTACAAAGAAGATGCACAAGAAGGGAAGGGTTCTTTTGGCTTCGTTTTTCAATTCTTAGAAATGGAGATTTGGAACTATGAGAAACAACAAGAAAAGACTGCAAAACAAGAAGACTGGGACAAAGAAGAAGCCATCTTTAATGAACAAGTAATTCTATGTGGGGAAGAAAAAGGAAAGGGGGGAAAGAGAATGGAGAATTTAAGACTTAAAAAAACAACCAAAGAAAAGAAAAATAATTCAAAAAATAAGTATAATACTGGAAAGCAACAGAAAAGGGGAATACAGAAGAGAGAAATAGAGGTAGAGAGACAAGGGGGTAAAAGGGGGAGAGAGAAGAAGAGAGAGAAGAAGGAAAGGAAAATAAGTTACAAAGGACCGGAGCAAGATATAGAGAAACAGGACCTATTTAGAGATAATGGGTGAAAATCTAACTGAAAAAGGGATTCTGTAAAGGTACAAAAGATTGTATTGTTATATTAGTAATAGAAATAACTTTAGAAAATTGGAAACAACATATGATTAAAATGAGGGATAAAATAGTGTAATTTAGTGAAATGTTTGTGAATAAAATAAGTGAAATAAAAAAAATGAGAAAACTGAATTAAGAAGCAACGGGAACATTTTAATTAGTTAATGTTTTATAAAATATAAGTGAAGAGGGGGTGGAATTAACTATGGAAAGCTTATAATTGTTCCCATAGAAGTATGATATTTAATTGAAAAGTAATGTTAAAGATGTTAAGACTTTAATGAATATTAATATTAATGATAGAATTGAATTGGAATGGAATGTTGTTTTAATTATATACATTTATAATTTTTTTCTTTTTTTTAAGAATACAGTGTGTATTTTAAGAATGTACCAAGCAGAATCCGAATGGAAGTTATGTATTATATTGAATGTTACAACTTTAGGGAAAAGATATAAAGGCATCATACTCCAATCAGCAACTACAGGAGAAATTTTGTTTAATGAGAAAAGATAATAGATAATTGAAACAGGACAGACAAAAATATAAATACAATGATTTGAATTGAGATGAGATAATTAAAATAAAATTGAGAAAATTAAAAGAGGGGAGAAGCTATGCAGAAAATGTAAAATAGTAATAAGATATGGAATAGAATATAAAAATGAGCATGAACCTGAATTTGTGTCTGTACGAAGAAATGTAACCCGGGATTATGCTGCTTTCAAAAAAGATGTTTTATTTGTATTTTTTTTCTCTGTGTGAAAACTCAAATAAAATTTACAAAAAAAAAGAAAAGAAACACAACAAAAGATATGTTATGACATATATTTGTATAAATAAGCATCCTTATTGGGATCCTTCTCCGAAACATCTATTTATGTGCCATTCTCTAAATTGCACAATCAGTCAAGCAGTGCCCTAGATCATCTTAATAATTTGATTATTTTTACTGTTGTAAAACTCACATTGGGCTTTATACTTTATGCTTCTTCTTTTTTTGCACTTTATTATCTGTGGATTGTCATTGGTACGAAGAATGAAACCAAGAATCTGCAACTGTTTTTCATGAGTCATTGTATGAAGAGCTTTTGATTGTGTGGCAAAAACATCTGGATTTAACCTGTGACTCAATTGCTTGCAGGTTACTTTCCTCTGTTTTTGGAATCCCGGCCATTCTTACAACCATGGAGAGCATGGCGGTGCTTGACTCTGTGGGTGTAGGAGACCTGGTGCTGTTGGAGCCACTGACTGAAGACACATTGATGCAGAACTTGAAGAAACGCTTTGAACATCAAGAAATCTATGTAAGTGGAGATGGGAGGGATACAGAGAACAACTGATCTGGGAGCCTTTTCGCTTTAGGTCAAAAAGATTAGAGCCTGCAAAGATCTACTATGATGCACGTGATCAGAGCAACTACTTTCACTGTCACAACCACCATTACTATGCTAAAAAGGAAAAGGAAAAACACAAAGAACCAAGCGGTTTTCCTAAACGTTTTCAGGGGCTGATTATTAGGCTTTGCTGAAAAATGAAAGAAAGTGCTATAAAAGGAAAGCAGGGCATCTCAACAGGAAGAGGATCCATGTATCTTCTGCTCCTTATTGTGGATGGACTACTTCCACCGATTAAACCCTCAGATAGAGGACACCTTCCATTTTGAGAGCAGCCACCTCTCAGAATTGAAATGAATCACTATACTACTACTACTATTACTATTACTACTACTACTACTACTAACTACTACTACTATTACTGTTGGTCACACAGTCAGCCAGACTGGTTATGGGATTTTCATTTACCTAGTAAGTGCTTCCCAAGACTTGAGATAGGCAAATATTTTTTTTTTAAATAATTTTTTATTGGTTTTTAAAACAAACATAAACAAACAAAACATAAAAACATCAGGCCATCTTCCATATATGTACATACAGTGTGCCGGTTGGTTTACAAATTGTTTTGTGCTTCCATTTCGTAGTCTTCAATTACAATTACATTGTATATGATCTCGTATTTTCAATCCAAAATTAAATACATTGGTATCATTATTAATCAATCATTTGACTATACTTTTATTCATTCATGCTTTAGGAAATAATCATATTTTACTTAATTTGTTTTGTGACAATTCATATTATCATCCGAAATCTATCCTAAAATCATTTTGTAGATATAATAAGAAAAGAATACATCTTTACATATTTAGTATTTTCTAAAAGTCTACATATTTCATTACTATACTTTATTGTCTAACCATTGATAGAATAGATCCCAAACTTTATAAAATTGTTTATCATCCTGTTCTCTAATTTCAAATGTCAATCTGCTCATTTCAGCACATTCCAATATTTTCTTAATAATTTCCTCCTGTGATGGTATTTTCTCATTTTTCCAGTTTTTAGCAAATACAATCCTAGCCGCTGTTAATACATTTACAATCAGGTATTTCAAATCTTTACTATATATTTCAGGTAAAATTCCTAATAAAAATATCTCTGGTTTCAAATCTATATGTTTTTTTGTCATTTTTTCCAACCACATGTGGATTTTAGTCCAGTATTTTTTAGCATCTGCACAAGTCCACCACATATGGTAATATGAGCCAGGCGTCTGATGACATTTCCAACATTTTTCAGATTTATTCTTGAACATTCTTGCTATTCTTGTCAGGGGAAAATGCCACTTGTAAAACATACAAATTTTCTTTATATGCTGTTGACATTGTCATTTTATAATTTTGAGACCACAATTTTTGCCATTTCTCTAGATCAATCCCATATCCAAAATTCTTCCCCCAAGCAATCATAGTTTCTTTAACTTGTTCTTCTTCTAATTTAATTTCTAATAAATATCCATACAATTTTTTAATCACCTTTTCATCAGTACCTGTCAAAATCTTATCTAAATCAGTCAGTTTATCATAGAAACCTTCCGTTTTAGAATCTTTATCATACCTTGAATGTATTTGCGCATATGAAAACCAATTCATCTTTATACCTTGTTCCTCTAGTTTTTGTATAGATTTAAGTTCACCCTTTTCATTCAATATTTCAACATATCTAACTGTTTGTTCCTTTTTGTATATTATAGGATAAGAAAATGCTTCAATAGTCGATAGCCAGACTAGAATTTTCAAATAACATTGTCTTTTAATCTTCTCCCAGTTTAACCACAGAGACTCCCATATATAATGTCTTCTAAAGCAGGGGTCCCCAACCGCCGGTCCGTGGACCGGTCCCGGTCCGCGGAACAAGTCTTACCGGGCCGCTGGTTGCTGGGCGCCGCCATCTTTTTTGGTAAAAAGTGCTTCCGGTGAGCTTTTCTGGGTAGAAAGCTCACCGGAAGCACTTTTTCATCAAAAAGATGGTGGCGCCAGCGCTTCGGTGAGCTTTTCCGGGTAGAAAGCTATTTCTACCCGAAAAGCTCACCGAGCAGCCGCCATATTTGACGAAAAGTGCTTCGGTGGGATCACCGGAAGCACTTTTTCGTCAAAAAGATGGCGGCGCCAGTTGATGCCGGTACCGGGCCGCGGCGCCCAGCTGATGCCGGTACCGGGCTGCAGCGTCAAAAAGGTTGGGGATCACTGTTCTAAAGTACCCCTGTGTTTTAGTTCCTTTATACCATAGAAAAGCATAACACCCCAACAACAGATCATGTCCTTCTAATGTCAACAATCTAGTATTTCTTAATGTTATCCATTCCTTAACCCACATCAAATTTGTAGCTTGGTAATACAACTCCCAATTAGGCAAACCAAATCCTTCTCTTATTCTAGCATCTTGCAAAAGTTTTAACTTTATTCTCGCTTTCTTACCTTGCCATATAAATTTCAACACAATTTTATTTAAATCTTCAAAATAGTCTTTTCCAAGCCTAATTGGAATTGTTTGAAACAAATATAAAATTCTGGGTAATATATTCATCTTGATTGTTGATATTCTCCCTATTAATGACAGTTGTAAATTTCCCCATTTCGCCAAATCTAGCGCTATCTGCTGTTTAAGTTTGATATAATTATTCTCTTTTAGTATACTGCATCTTGCTGTCAAGTATATCCCCAAGTACTTGATCTTATTCGTGACCTGAATTTTCAATAGGTCTGCCAGTTCTTCCTTTTGTCTTGATAGCATATTCTTTGTCAAGATCATTGTCTTATCTTTATTTATTTTCAAATCAGCCACCTTTCCATATGTCTCTATCTTTTCTATCAATTTTGATGCTGTTTCTAGTGGGTCTTCTAAAATAAAAACCAGATCATCTGCAAATGCTTGCAACTTAAATTCTTCCTTTTTAATTTTCATCCCTTTTATATTCTTTTCATCTCTAATATTTCTATTTAGCACTTCCAAAGTTAACACAAACAACAGAGGTGATAGTGGGCACCCTTGTCTTGTTCCTTTTCTTATATCAATAGAGTCTGTCAGTTCTCCCTCTATCGTTACCTTTGCCATTTGCTTATATAGCTTCTATTGCTTGAATAAATTTTCTAGCAAAGCCCATCTGTTCCAGCAATAACAGCATGAATCGCCAATTCACATTATCAAATGCCTTCTGTGCATCTAGAAATATCAAAGCCATTTGTTTTTCAGGATGTGCCTCGTAGTATTCCAAAGTGTCCAAGATTACTCTCATATTGTCTTTAATTTGTCTCTTTGGCAGAAATCCATTTTGATCAGGATGGATAAAATTATTTAAGTATTTTTTAAGTCTTTCTGCCAATATTGAAGCAAAATTTTTATAATCTGCATTTAGTAGGGAAATAGGTCTATAGTTCTTGATTTGTAATGGATCGGCCTCATCTTTTGGAACAAGTGTAATATAAGCTTCTGACCATGATTTAGGTATCCTCTTCTTTAACATAACTTCATTCATAACTTCTAGCAATAGAAGATTCAATGATTCTTGTAATGTTTTGTAAAATTCTGCCGGAAGTCCATCTGGGCCTGGTGCCTTTCCATTATTTTGCTTCTTGAGTGCTTCAGTTAACTCCATCATCATTATATTGCTTTTTAACATTGTTTCAATCTCTTTAGATATCTGGGGTAACTTAGCATTCTGTATGTACTGTTTGACTCTTTCCTCATCAATATTCTCTTGTGTGTATAGTTTCCCATAATAGTCTCGAATGATTTCCTTCTTCTCTTTACTACCATAGCAAACTTGGCCTTGATCATCTATTAATTGCAATATTTTCCTTGCTTCTTTCTCCTTTCTCAATTTATATGCTAACCATCTACCTGGTTTATTTGCATCTTCAAAGTAATTCTCTTTAGCACCTCTAATTTTCTGTGCTAATTCTTCTTTTTCTATTAGACCCATTTTATGTTTAGTTATATCAATTTTTAACTTAATGTCCTTTTTCTGTGGCATTTTCTGTAGCTCTTTCTCAAGTCCTTTATACTCATCCTCTAATGCCTTAGAGGCTAATCTTTTCATGGTATTTCTTTTCCTTGTATAGTCTATTATCAAGCCTCTGGCATATGTCTTCATTGTATCCCATACATTCTGGATTGATGTATCTTCTTTTTTGTTTTCTCTAAAGAAAAAAGCCAGTTCTTTCTCCATCCACTGTGTAAAGTCTTTTTTCTTTAAAATAGTATTATTTAGCGTCCATCTAGATCTTCTTCTTTGTCCTTTCCATTTAATTGTCATTGGATTGTGATCTGCCCAAGTACTTGTTTCAATATTTATTTCTTGAATATTAGTTAACAATTCTGTTGACATCCATATCATATCTATTCTGGACCATGATAAGTGTCTATTTCAGTAGAAGGTGTATTGTTTAGTTTTAGCATTTCTTTCTCTCCAAGTATCTTTTAATTTTGTTTCATCTACCATATTAAAAAAAGATTTAGGGAGAGTCTTTCTGTTTTGCTTTATTGTTTTCTGTGCTGTATAGTCCAGTTTGTTGTCTACAATTCCATTAAAATCTCCCATCATAACTATATTAGCATAGTCCAGTTCAATTATTTTGATATGCAATTTTTTATAAAATTCTTCTTGTTTGTCATTCGGGGCATAGATTGCAATCAGGAGTGTTTTCGTATTATTATCCATTATTTCCACCATTAGTATTCTTCCGTCGTCATCAGTATAAATCAATTTCACTGGAATGGTCTCTTTAATATATAAAACCACTTCTCTTTTCTTGCATTATGTCAAGGAGGTAAATATTTCGGAAAACTTCCGGTTTGTCGGCTTCGCGAGCGGCAGGGATTTGCGAAGCTGCACGATCCCTGCCGCGCTAGCCGTTTTTGGGGCTCCGACCCACACGGGTGCGGAGCTGCCAGCTGCCCTGCAGGGGCAGCTGAAGGTAGGGGGGATCCGGAGAAGGGACTGGGGGTGTTGCAGACCCCCTCCCTGGCCGGCAGAACCCCCTTTTCCCAGGACGGTGCAGCGGCGGTCTGTAATGGCTGCCACAAAGAAGCTGGCAGCCGGGTAAGAATGCGCAGGAGGAAGTGGAGAAAGTGATTGAGAGGAGAAAGTTTTTCTTGGCTCCTAGGACTCTAAGACATATTTAATAAAATTCCTGAAAAGTATGACTTTCTGAATAATACCTGCCAGAAGAGGAAAAAAGCGGCTGTTTGATGGTGCTGAAAGGATAGCTTTCCCTCTTTTCCCTACGGAATAAATAACTGGATATTAAGAAACCTATTTTTTTAGGTGGAAATTGGTTTTAAGCGATGAGTGGGAAGAGAGAGGATTAAAAGAAAATATTTGTATGCTAAGACTTTGTTGGAGCAGATGCCTTAAGGATTTGAAGACTAGAATATATTGTAATAAG
>NC_142009.1:339833349-339850217 GCF_049901735.1 Notechis scutatus | reverse complement strand
ATTTCTAGGGTGGAAAAAATAAAACCCATAGCTACTTTCAAAGATATTGGATAAGGGACGCTTTGTTATATATATGGGAAAGAATTAAAAGAAACCATTATGTGAAAATACCTCTCTGGCTATCTCCAATGGAGGCACTAGTATATCCCAATGTTATGAATTTGAACAAAACAATAAAATATAAAGAATTAATAACAGATGAAGGCAACTTGAAAACACAGATACAATTAAAAACACAGGGAATTGAAATTGGGTGGTGGCCGTACATTCAAATTCAAACAAAACACAAAAAAGACAAGGAACAATTTGGATTTTATAATACAGATCAGGAATTAGACAAAATTTTACAAGGAAGTGAAAGAAAGATGATTACCAAAATGTACAATTATTTATTGAAATTTAAAATGGAAGAGGAAATGGTTAAGGAGAGCATGATAAGATGGGCTAAAAATTGTGGCCACAATATTGAATTAGAACAATGGGAATGAATTTGGCAAACTAACTATAAATTAATGTTATCAGTCTCATATAAAGAAAATATGTATAAAATGTTCTATCGCTGGCACCTCCCACCAGTAAGACTTGCTAGGATGTTCCCTAATATGTCACCCAAATGTTGGAAATATAACTTTAGCCAGGGAATGTATTTTCACATGTGGTGGACATGTCCTAAAGCCCAAAAGTACTGGTCTAAGATACAGACATGGTTAGAAGAGATGATAAAACTAAAGATTACAGAAAAGTATAAAGCACAACGAATATGAAGATATGAGAATTATTTAAAGTTAAAAGAAATAGGTTAAGATATGAATTGAAAATTTATAAAATAAGCTTGAGTATTTTCTCAAAGTATTTGAGAAAATTAATAGAAAATATGTAAAATAATGATATGAAACTAAATGTGAAAGATGAATATGTAATCAAAGTCATGTTTGTATGGAAATGTGAAAACCTAGAACCATGTTGTTCACTAAAAAAAGATGTTTTTAAAATGTGGAAAACTGAAATAAAACTTTTTATTAAAAAAAATAACTAAAGATTAAATTCAACCCAGAGACTTTTCTACTTGGAATGACCGAACCAACATGGAGCAAAAAACACCAGCATCTGATATCATATATCATTACAGCAGCAAGGATAGTCTTTGCCCAAAACTGGACATCAACAGTGACACCCACGGACCTGGCAATAACTAATAAAATCCACCAATGTGCAGAAATGGTTAGACTAACCATGTTACTAAAAAATAAGGAAGAGGGGGAGTTTTTTTACAACTTGGAATATATGGTACAAAAGATTGTATAAAAAGGAAGTAAAGATGTCTAGTGAAACCGATTAAACAAACAACAAGGGAAAATGGAAATAAGGATAGATGTATATATAGCTATGTATATATGTAAAGTAATATAATTAAATAAATATTGTATTATAATTGTAATAATAACCAAAAAAGTAAGGATCTAGGAAACAAGTTGTAGATTTACTTGTAACAAATGACTTTGACACTTAGAAATGTACACTGCTATGAAAACGTTGCAAAAATGTGAGGACATGTTTCTCTTTTTTTTAAATATATTCTTTTTTTTTTGAAACTTTCAATAAACATATTTAAAAAAATAACAGAAGAGAGAGAGAGAAAAAGAAACTAAAAAGAAAAAATCACATCAGTTACATGCTTATCTATTTTTGGTACTTATTCATATATATTGCAACATATTACCTTGCCGAATCTCCTTCCTATCCTTTTTTTTCACCCATTATCTCTAGCTCTTTTAACAATATAATGTCTTTTCATCCTTGTTTGCTTCCCGATTCTCTTTATTTTTTGGTCCTTTCTCTTAATTCTCTTTTCCCCATTCTTATTCCCCTCCATTTCTCATTCCAATTATTAATATTTTCTCCCTCCTTCTTTCGGTTTTTCTTTTGAACTTCCCTTTTCAGCTTTTTCCCTCTCCATTTTTCCATTTTCCAAACCATTTTCCCTTTTATTATCACATCAAACCACATGTTTTTTATTTTAATTCCTTTTCCCCCCTGCTTAAATAATTGTTGTTCCCTTTGTTCTTCAAATATGGCTTCTTCTTTGTTAAACTCCTCCCCCTCTGGTTTACTTTGTTCTTCAACAAGCTGGGTAGCCCTTTCTAATTTCTGTAATACATAAATTACACATTTCAAATTTAATTTTCATCATTTCCCTTATATCTTGCAAGTCCAATCTTATTTCAACAAATAATTCCTCCATTATATCTTCTCCTTTTTTCCTTTTCTTTCCTCTTCCTTAATAGATGTATTCAGTCCCAAAGTCCAGCATATTATTTCAGCCAGTGTCTTTTAAGTTTATTTTCAACAATTAATGTCCTTAAGTCTTTGTTCCAGATTTTCAAGTAGGCCCTTTCCCAACTGTTTCCCACAATCACCGGATGGTTCTATGTCAATATTTTCAAATATCTTCCCCTTTGTAGTATTCTAATGTCACGTTCCAAGGTTTTTATTTTTTGTAATGGAGTTTCTTTTACTTTCTTTTAAATTCCAAAGTCCAATTTCTTAGAAAGACCAAACACTTTTTTTAAAAAGGTCACTGAAGTTTTTCCTGTACCATCAGGTGGCACTCTTGAGTATTTTCTACAATTCACTCCTTCCTTAACTTTAACTTTCTTTGTTAAATATAGTACTTTTATTAAATTCACTAATTTCAATCATTAGCTATTATTTCTTTTCATTTCAACACACTCATTTTCGGCATTTTGTTATACCCTTTAAGTGCCAATAATCCAATAGTTGTCCAGTTTAATTTCTAAACCTTTATTGTGTTCAAATATTTTCCTTTATGTTTTCTCCTCCTAGTTAATCCAATACAATAATTCAAGCCAATTTTATAAAATTCCATTTCCTTCTCACTTTCTCTGGTTGCAGCTTCAACACACTTTCCTCCAATATAGTACTTTATTTTTTAATACCGGGATGCCTCACAATCTATGTATTTTGCCTGGTTCACACTCCACTTGCTGCTTCTCTGTTCCAGCACAGTCTTAGTTTCCCGGGCTGTTCTTCATCTTCATGGTGGTCATTTTAGGACCACCGCTACAGCTTGCCTTTGGAAGGGGTTTTTCCTGTCAGGGAGGGGAGTTGCAGCTCCCCTCAACCCTCCAGGTGATTCCCCCTTGCTTCACTATCCCTCCAGGGTGGTTCTGGTCTTGATTGAGACCCTCCAGCAAGTTAGCTCGAAGTGAAACCGCGCACAATCACGGATTCCACTCCAACTCCAGCAAACCGGAAGATAGAAGATCCCTTGCCCGGAAGGCCTAGTAAATCTCCAGGACTTAATCCTCTCTGACAAGAATAGAGATCATGTAGCCCTGCAAACACAGAATTGACTATTTTCATCATTCTTGATAATTCATCATTTAGGGACAATATTTCTTTCTCTAGTACTAACTCCTTCCTGCTTTTATTATTACCTATTACAATATCTATTATTACCTCCAGGTGTCTCTTCCATTGGATGTGGGCAGTGATTTTCTCCAGGTGTTCAGCTTCTCCTAGAGAGTTAGAAACAGCTTCACTTTAAAAGCATGATTTGACATTGGGCGAGTGGAGGAAGTCAGTTCATTGCTTGGATGAGACAGAAATCTTCCCATTGTACAGTTTTTTGTTCTAAATTACTACTCCAAATTTCAAGCATTCGTTTCTCCACTCTTCACATTCTCTTTCCTTTGGGGTGGATAAAGCAGGTCCAAAACTATTTCTACCAGAAGTATTACTTCTGAAGTATTTTATATGGCATGTTTTTATTCAGTTTTGTAGCCTTTTTTTAAAAGCAGATTTCCACACTATAGTAACCACTTTTAAACAGCAGATCTGAAAGTCTGTGTTTATCTTACAATTCTATTTTGCTTAATTATTAAGTAAAACAGCATAAAGCATTATCATATCGTTCTAGTAGATTTGGAGGAATATTGTCAGTACCTGTGACAAATAGTAGAGTTTAGTACCAGTAGTCCTCAACATACAACCGTTCATTTAGTGACTATTTGATGTTACAATGGGACTGAAAAAAAGTTACCTATGACCATTTTTCACATTTACGACCATTGTCGCATTCCCATGGTCACAGGATTATAATTTGGACATTTAACAACTGGCATGTATTTGACGGTTGCAGTGTACTGGGGTCATTAGATCCTCTTTTGTGACCCTCTGAGAAGCAAAGTCAATGGAGAAGCCAGATTCACTTAACAACTGTGTTAAGGTCTTGTGATGAAAATTTCCCAATGTTTTCTTTGTAACTAGTTAACTAAGATGTTCCTTGTTCCCTTCAACTAAATGCTTGCATTGTTTTGTCTTTGAAAGATGAACTTTAGCATTTCTAGACAAATATTAAAGGCACACCTGCTCTTCATGCATAATGCTTGATTTTTTTTTTGTCATAATTTTCCATATTATTTCTTACTGATGTGTGAATCAACAATTATCGGATGCTTGCCTCTCTGCCCCACTTCATAAGATTTTGTCAGGTCCAAAACCAAGAATGATATGCAGTGCTTCTTCCCAGCTGCGTTCTTTATTATTTCAGACCTATAGACAGAATCTTGCCAAACCCTGGACTCTACTATCTGCATCTACAATACACTATTAGGGAGAGGCCTTTTTCTCCCACATATAATGTCTGGACTGAACTGTCTCCTTACCCCTTTGTGAATGCACCCCCTTCCCTCCTGAGAATCCAGCTCCTTACTACATTCCATCACATCTGGAAATGATTAAAGATTGCATCTGCCATCCTTTCTGTAGAACCCATTGTTACAACTTCCCTCTATTTCCCTCTTCCTTTAATGTACATTTGATCATCTCCTGTTCCAGAATCCCTTCCACCCCTACAATTACTTTGTGAGCAGGGAGAATTCTCTGTATTAAGGAGAATACATAGAACATACACTATACCTTTAACTACAAGTTCTGCAGTGTTTTAGCAAATGTTCAGAATGGCAGGAGCTTCTTGGGGTTGAACTGCACCGCATCTGGGGGACACTACGTATCTTTCTGGTAAAGTAATATAAGGCTTTTTGCTGTGGCTCCCAAAATGCTAATCTCTGTATAGTACTACCTAATTCCAAGACCTAATTGAAAATCCTCAGATAATTTATCCACAGCAAGGCCATCCCCCACCCAACTGTGCAACAAAATATATCATCCATGCCCCTTAAATGCCTTCTTACCATTGAGTAGTTGTGTTTCCTCTTCTCCCCTGGCCTGCTCCTGAGAGCTTCTTTGCCTCATGCCTCCAGTGCTCGTTTCCATTGGGTCCATAATGGTTCTGAAAGTAGAGTTTCTTAGGTTAGTTTCACCCTCTAGCCCAGCAGTCAGATAACTAATTCACCAGGGGAGGAAATAAAGCCTCTGCAGTTGGAACTTTGCAGTTCCTTAATGCACCAATGAGGTAACTGATATTAGGTAGTGACCTTTCTACCCTGATTAGCAAGTTATACATTTCCAGCTGCACAGAAAAAAGTTGTAATGAAGCCAGATTTTCAAGATCTTCCATTATTTGCACCATTTTATTTTCTGAATCAAATTAGTAAATATTTATTTGTTACAGCTGAAACAATTCCATCTGAGAGTCAGTGAAAAGGAGCTATTTATTTCCCAGGCCCTATGATTTGAGAATATATCAAGGATAGATTTTCTTGGCTGAAGTCAGTTGTTTAGTCACAAGGCCAGAAAGTTCTCTAGTAATAATATTGGGGAGAGAGGCAGGGGTGGGCTGCTGGGGGTTCACAGGGGTTCAGGAGAGCAGCTAGCTAGATTCTGTGCAGTTCAGAGAACCCCCAAATCCCACTCCTGGCTGGCCCCACCCACCCCACCCCTCCCAGGAGTCCCCACATGGCCCATTTTGGATGCAGGTAAGTGCAGGGTGTGTATGGAGGCTCAGTGAGGGCAAAAAACTAGCTTCCCGGAAGTTTGGGAAGGCTGTAAATGGCTCTGTTTCTGGCTTGCAGAGAGCCTCCGGAGACCGGGGAGGCTGTTTTTGCCCTCCCAGAGGCTCGAGGAAAGTTTCTGGAGCCCGGGGAGGGCAAAAGCGCCCTCCCTCACCATGATGCAGGAAGCTGACTAGGCCACATCCACCCAGCAACCGGGCAGAGAACCCTTTGCTAAAAATTTTGAAGCCCACCCCTGAACAGAGATAGAACTCCAACAGTTGAAATATCAGACAAATAAGAAAGCTACCTCAGTGGGTAGATGCTGTGCATAACTGGGTTAAGATGCAATAGGAGATGCTGGCTATTCACTGGTACTGAAGAAAGATAGTTTTTTATAATAAATAAATAAATAATTGCTTGTTAGGGCCACAAATAATAGATAATAATAGTAATAGCACTTAGACTTCCATACCGCTCCAGAGAGCTTTACAGTCCTCTCTAAGTGGTTTTACAGAGCCAGCATATTGCCCCCAACAATCTGGATCGTCATTTTACCCTTGGAAGGATGGAAGGCTGAGTCAACCTTGTGCTGTTGAAGACCAAACTCCTGGCAGTGGGTAGAATTAGCCTGCAATACTGCATTCTAACCACCACTGCACCACCACGGCTCTTATAAGGATTCAAAACACCCTGTGGAAATACCATGAAGAGCATGGATGAAGATCACTACAAATATGAGAATCTTTCAAACTAAAAACATCAAGCACAATGAAGTCAAGTAGAATGTTAGAACTGAATACATCATGAGAGTGAAGATTTTGAAGTCCAAACTCAGTAGAAGAAATACACCAAGCCAATTAATACCTGGACAATTCCAGTCATTAAATACAGAGCTGGACCATACATAGCTGTAACAGTGGACTGCACTCAAGCAGAACTAAGAGCCCTGAATAGGAAGACCAGACACAATAATAAAAAAATGATTCGTGCCCTTCTACTTACCAAGCATAGGCAAATATGGAATGTCGCAAGTACACCAGACAGTTAAAGAATAAAAAAGGGCATTGGAAGAGTGTCTGAAGGACAGTGAAAAAGATGCACGGAAGCTAGTACACCAGGAAGGCTTACTAAGTCTTGGAGAGGCCTACAAAAAAAGATTAAATGAAGAATAGAAAAGAGATATGGCAGAAAAGTTGTAGAAAGAGACAGGATAATTCTGGCTGCACAAGACCAAATCTTAAGAACAAACACATACAAAACCAGAATTGAGAAGACAGCAATAGAAAGCAAATGCTGCCCCTGAAAAGCTAAAGAGAGTTGACCACCTTGTGAGCTACAAGAAGCTCAGACAGATTGACAACAAACAATAGCATAACAAAGTAGTAACAATAATACACTGGAATATCACAAGAAATATCATTTGCCGGCAAACAAGAACTGTTCGGAGCACAAAGTAGACAATGTAATAGAAAAATAATAAGCTAAAATGCTCTAGAATTCAAATTCATTGTTGGATATGTCAGGGGGGAAACCAGGGATGGGATTCAAATTTCTTAACAACCGGTTCTGTGTGCGTGGCTTAATTTGTGGGTGTGGCTTGGTGGTCATGTGTCTGGGTGGGTATGGCTTGTTGGCTGGGCATGGCTTGGTGGTCACATGACTGGCTGGGCGTGGCTTGGTGGTTATATGACTGGGTGGGCGTGGCGAACTCAATGTTACACACGTCAAGGGGTGCCTCTCCTGGCCCCTCCCCTCCCAGCCATTCCTTGTCACACCCAGCCTCAACTTATCTATAGTTCTGTAAAAATGTTCACCTTTTTTTGACTTTATTATTTACGTACTATAGATGTACTTTCATGGACCACTGAAAGGAGGAAATGGCTCACATGCTTTGCTCAAGAGTATGATAGGCAAGAGGCTTTTAAGGGGCTACCAGAAAGAGGGGGGGGGGGCAATGTATTTTCCAAAGCACCAGAAAGCAAAGAAGAAGCAATGGATGGAAACTGAACAAAAGAGAAGCAAACTAAGACTAAGGAGAAACTTCCTGTGAGTGAGAACAATTAACCAGTGGAACTGCTTGCCAGCAGAAGTTCTGGGTGCTCCAACACTGGAGGTTTTTTTAAAAAGACTGGACAGCCATTTCTCTAGAATGGTATAGGGTTCCCATCAAGGTCCCTTCTAAGTGTTATTCTATTATTTTGACACCTTTCCAGGACCTCTACTCAGAGTTTGGCATCCTCAGTTTTCCTGCCTCAGCAGGGGTTGGACTAGAAGACCTCCAAAGTCCCTTTCAACTCTGTTAAACACACATATATTTATGCTCTGGACTATAGACATGTAAACCCTGAAAAATACCTGGGCAAAAGAAAGGCAGTAAAATCACTCTAGGTGTAGGGACAGTGTAAAAAATTAATATATGAAAAATAATGGAACAATTAAAAATAATAGCACATAATTTTCTCTCCCCCCTTCCTTCCTATTTCTTTTTTTCTTTCTCTCTTTCTTTCTCCCCTTCCTCTTTCTTTCTCTCTTTCTTTCTCTCCCTTCCTCTTTCTTTCTTTCTTTCTTTCTTTCTTTCTTTCTTTCTTTCTTTCTTTCTTTCTTTCTTTCTTTCTTTCTTTCTTTCTTTCTTTCTTTCTTTCTTTCTCTCCCTTCCTCTTTCTTGCTCTTTCTTTCTTTCTTTCTCTTTTTCTCTCTCTTTCTTTCTCTCCCTTCCTCCCCCTTCCTCTTTCTTTCTTTCTTTCTCTCTCTCTCTCTCAGCCATTCTATGGCCAGCCACACTGATGAAGCAATAATCACAGAATACAAAGAAATAGCAGTGTTTTATTCCATCACAGATGGTAGCAAGAAGCAGCAAGCACATGTAAATAAAGTTAGTGCTGAGCTTTCACCGATCCCAGCATTCTATTTGTCCCACCTGGTAATCACCTTCCCACATCCAGAAGCCCCTCTCTGCAGCTAGCCAGCATCCCATTCCTAATTGGTGGTAGCTAACTTCGCTGTCCCACACCACAATTCGCCCATCACCAAGCTGTGCTACATTAAGTGAACCCCTAACACCTCCACCAAGTTAACATGCTTCCAGATGCCCGTATTGGCTCAGCAATCTCCAGCCAGCTTGGTTCCCTCATGCTGCTTCAATCACCATGGCTAGCCAACACCCTGATGAGTATTGTTAGTGTCGTGTCCGTCGCGGGAAGGAAGCTCAGAGTCAGTGACTTGGTTTCAGCTCTTTATTGGCTCTGGATACAGCTTAGCTTGGAGAGGAAAAACGGCGGCTTTTATTTCCGAGCCGCGTCGGCCGCGGCCAATGGCACCGCTTCGAATCTCCCGCGATTAGTTTCCACCAATCGCGGGGGATTCGCAGCGGGCCAATCAGTGCGGCTCGCTCGACCAATCCGGTCGCCGCGCGCTTTAGCCAATCGTGACACGGGGCTACGAGTATGTAAATTGACTGTACAGAACACCCCTCCCCTCTTGGTTCGGTCCTACGTAACGTAGTCCCGTAGGTGGCGGGCTTCGCACTTGCCTACTTGACCTGCGCAGATTAGTTGTTGTTTGGCTCTCGGCCGGTTCGGTCGGGACTTCTGTTTCTCTTGGCCCTGTCGATGGAACCCCCTGGAAGGTGTCGCTGGGCCTCTTGTTGCAGCTCCCTCCCGGTCTACCTGGGTTGGTCGAGCTGCGACTTTCGCCGCTCCTGCCTGGTCTTTCCGGGCTGGTTGAGCTGGCCTGGCTGTTCCTTCCTGGTGAGACTTCGGGCTGGCTGTTGACTGGTGAGTATTGCTGGTTATTTCCTATTTGATCCCCTGTATCTTCCCTCCCCTCTTGGTTTGTGTTAACGGGGTCGTCTGTGTTTGGTTGCGTGTCGGTTGTGTTTTTTGTTCTTGATCTTAATTGATCGATGTGGCGTTTCCATGTTTGTCCGTCGGTTGTCTGTAGCCGGTAGGAGTGGGGTCCTGTCAGTTGGGTTATAGTTGCCGGTACCCATAGTGGGTCTCCGGAAAGGTTTTTTGCATAGACTGCGTCGCCTGGTGCAAAGACCCGGTGCTTGCTTGATGAGTCCGGGGGTTTTTCTGGGTTGTATGTGGGGTGTAGTCTGTCGAGTGGTGACCTTAGTTTTCTCCCCATTAGTAATTCTGCCGGGCTTTTGTTTGTCGTTGTGTTTGGGGTGATATGTTGTATTAGGAGCATTTTATTTATTTTTCTTGTATGTCCCGTGTTCGATCTTTTGGAGGGTTCTTTTTGTAAATTGAACCATCCGTTCTGCCCTACCATTGGCCGCCGGATGCGCCGTCGCTGTCAATGCGTGTCGTATGCCTCGTTCCGCTAGGAATTTTCGAATTCAGCGAGGTGAACTGGGGTCCGTTGTCTGACACGATGACATCCGGGAGACCGTGGGTTGCGAAAAGTTTGTTTAAGACCTTGGTTACCGCATCTGTTGTGGTGGTCTTCATGTTGCTTACCTCCAGCCAGTTGGAGTAAGCATCCACCGTGATGAGGAATGTGTTCCCTTTTGTGGGTCCGGCAAAATCTATATGGAGTCTCGACCATGGCCCCCTGGGCGTTTCCCATTCTAATATTGGTGCTGCGGGGGATTTGGTCTGGTTTCTTGGCAGCGCGAGCACTTGGCTACCCAGGCCTCGATCTCCTTGTCCATACCTGGCCACCAAGCATAGCTTCTGGCCAAAGCTTTAGTCCTCACAATCCCCGGGTGCCCTTCGTGTAATAATTTTAATACTTTCCCTTGCAGTTTTTCCGGTATGACCACCCTGTCCCCCCATAGCAAACAACCTTTCTGTAGTGACAGTTCTGTTTGCCGGTTTGGAATGTCCTGAATGCTTCATCGTTGTCTTTCTCTGGCCATCCCTTTTCTACCCAATGTAATACCGCGCCAGACGCTTGTCTTTATTAGTCTCTCGGGCAATGTCTGACGCGGTTATGGGTAGGTCGGGCAATGTCTCTATGCTGAGGGTGGTCGTCGTGGGAGCTGGATCGTCGTCGAGGTCGGGAAGCGGCGAGCGGCTCAACGCGTCTGCATGGGAGATCGTCTTACCGGGTCTGTGTGTGAGCCGGTAGTCGTAGGCGGCGAGGAACTCAGACCACCTTGTCATCCTGGGGGATAGGATGTTCGGGGTGGCCTTGTTCCCCGCCAGGATGCCCAGCAGTGGCTTGTGGTCCGTGATGAGGGTGAATCGGCGGCCGTAGAGGTACTCGTGGAACTTCTTTACCGCTGCGACGATGGCCAGTGCCTCCTTATCTAATTGGCTGTAGTTTCTTTCGGGTTTGCTGAGTGTTCTTGAAAAGAAAGCGATGGGTGCTTCTTTTCCGTCTGGAAGTGTATGGCTGAGGACGGCGCCGGCGCCAAATGGTGAGGCGTCGCATGTGACGGCGATGGGTAGGGTCTCATTATACTGAATGAGAACGGCATCTGAGGTGAGCAGGTCTTTGGTATTCTTGAATGCGGTGTCCTCCCGTTTCCCCCAGGTCCATTTGGCCGTCCTGTCCAGGAGCCTATGCAAGGGCTCCGCTGTGATCGCCTTTTGGGGCAAGAACACATTGTAAAAATTTAGCAGTCCCAGAAATGCCTGCAGCTCTGTTTTGTTCTTGGGTGTGGGGGCTTCCTTTATGGCTTTGACTTTGCTTCCGGTTGGGTGGATGCCATGTCGGTCTAGGAGGTACCCCAGGAACTCGACTTGCTCTGTGCATAGCTGGCATTTCTTTTTCTTCACCTTCAGCCCGGCCCCTTTGAATTTTTCTAGCACCTCCCTTAGGCGACCCTCTAATTCCTCCTGGTTGGCTGCCGACACTAATACATCGTCAAAATAAGGGACCACCCCCTTGATTCCTCGCAGCAGTCTCTCCATGAGGCTCTGGAAAATTCCTGGGGCCACGCTGACTCCAAACTGGAGTCGGTTACAGCGAACGCTCCCGGTGGGTGACTATAGTTTGCGCTTCGGCGGTTTCTTCATCGACTGGCAGTTGCTGATAGGCTTGCGCCAGGTCGAGCATAAAGACCTTGCCCCCCAGCGAGTGTAATAGGTGTTGCACTACTGGGACGGGGTAGGCGCTTTGTTGCAGTGCGCAATTGAGGGTGGCTTTATAGTCCCGCAGATCCTTACTGACCCATCTGGTTTGACTGGGGTGACTATAGGGGTCTCCCACCGGGCGTGATCGATTGGCTGCAAAACCCCTGTTTGACGAGCTTGTCAATCTGCTCGTCTATTTTCTTCCGGAGTGCAAAGGCACCCGCCTGGGTTTTAGGCGTATGGGGGCGATATTTGGGTCTAGGTTGAAAGAGATAGGGGGCCCTTTGTACTTGCCTAGAGTGCCGTCGAATACTTCTTGGAAATCCCTCGCCAGTTGCTGCTCCCAGTCGGCCTCTGTGGTGTGATTTATTCCCGTGACCTCGATCCCAGTGGCGCGAACCATTGGAGTCCCAAGAGGCTGGGTCGGTTCCGGTCCACGATCGTCAGGGGAGTTTCGCGGTGCGGTTTTTGAAAGTCACCTCGAACTGTCCGGTCCCAATGACGGGGATGCGGTTCCCCTGATAGTCCTTGATGATCAGCTTCTGGTTCTCCAGTCCTCTTTTCTGGATGTTTGGCACCAGTCGCTTGAGTTCTTTCCAGGCGACCATGGAGAGGTAGGAGCCGGAGTCTACCTCCATCTGGCATGGTTCGCCCTCGATGCTCACCTCCACGTAGACCTTCCGTGCATCAGTGGTTTCGGCATGGCCGATGGTGACCTTCTGGTGGGTTTCTTCTCTCTGACGGCCTTCCCCGTTTCGTCGCCCTCGGTTGTCTCGGCTCCAGCGGTTGTCGGCTTGGCGATCTCTGGCCCTCGGGGGGGTGTCGTCTCGTCCCCGGCTGCTTGGTTCTCGCCGGTGGGGGCTGTGTGTCTTTCTGAGCCGGCAGACTCGGGCGATGTGGCCCTTCTTGTTGCAATGCCGGCAGATCGCGTCGATGAACCGGCATTCTGATCGAAAGTGATTTCCCCCGCACCCGGCGCACTGGTTCCCCGACTTACGACCTCGTTGATCTCGCCGGTCCCATCCTGTTTGTAGCCGGTGGCGTCTTCCTCCTCGTCCGTGGTCTCGGAGGCGGAGTCCAGGTCCCGTGGTGTGTGGTGGTCTCCCGTCGGCTTGCCTCGGGGTTTCAGTGTGGTCCCGTTCTCTGCCCTCCGAAGTCTGGCTGCTGACTTCCGGGTGGCTTCGGCCGGAAGCTTCGGCCAGGGCGTCCCGAGGTCGATGTTGCCTTTTGCCATCAGTCGACTTTTTAGTGCCTGATCCCGGAGGCCTAGGACCACGCGGTCTCGGAGGACGTCGTCCAGGTCCCGGAACTCGCACATCCCCCAAGGTCCCGCAAGGCGGCTATGAAGTCGCTGATGCTCTCGTCCTGCCGCTGGTTCCGCCCGATAGAACTCATCCCGCCGGATGAGGATGGGTACAGCGGGGGCGTAGTGGTTCCGAAGGAGTGGCTCGAGGTCGGCCCAGTCCATTTCCTTCACATCCTCGGGCTTCGCTAGGGCTTTGGCCATCTTAAACACCGCGGGCCCGCAGTGTGTGAGGAAAACGGCCCTTTTCTTTTGCCCGTTCGCATCCTTCAAATTGCTACTTTCGAGGAACATTAGGAATCTATCCGTGTACGATTCCCAGTCCTCGGTAGCTGGGTTGAAGGGTGCTGGTGGGGTCATGCTGGCCATCTCGTCGGTCTTTGTCTTCCTCGGGACACGTGCTCGGTGGTCAGTCTCTGGATCCCATCCTCGTCGCCAGTGTCGTGTCCGTCGCGGGAAGGAAGCTCAGAGTCAGTGACTTGGTTTCAGCTCTTTATTGGCTCTGGATACAGCTTAGCTTGGAGAGGAAAACGGCGGCTTTTATTTCCGAGCCGCGTCGGCCGCGCCAATGGCACCGCTGAATCTCCCGCGATTAGTTTCCACCAATCGCGGGGATTCGCAGCGGCCAATCAGTGCGGCTCGCTCGACCAATCCGGTCGCCGCGCGCTTTAGCCAATCGCGACGCGGGCTACGAGTATGTAAATTGACTGTACAGAACAGTTAGCACCCGCCGCTGTTGTGGAGCAAGAAGTGGATCCGAAGCTCCATTACTGAGCTGATATCTTAGCTGGCTTGGAGAGTTCGTGGCAGGCTTTACTTGTGGCTAGCCTTTACCAGCTGGTACATCTAATGGTGTCGAGCTGTGGCTCAAGCCAAGTGCGACACTTTCTCTCTTTCTCTCCCTTCCTCTTTCTTTCTTTCTTTCTTTCTTTCTTTCTTTCTTTCTTTCTTTCTTTCTTTCTTTCTTTCTTTCTTTCTTTCTTTCTTTCTTTCTTTCTTTCTTTCTTTCTTTTCTCTCTCTCTTTCTCTCTCTCTCTCTCTCTCTCTCTCTCTCTCTCTCTCACACACACACACACACACACACACACACACCTGTTCTGGTATGAACTGGATGACCTGGCAAGCTCCAGTCCTCCCCAAAGCAAAGCACTTCCATGTGCAATGGTGGCAGCGGGGCCTTGAGCACTCCCTCCCCCACCCCGGTCCTCCCAAAGGCAAAGTACCTCTGAGTGCATCGGCGATGGCGGCAGCAGTGGCCACGGGGCGTTGAGCAACCCCCGCCCCAGTCCTCCCAAAGGTAAAGCATCTCTGAGTGCAGCAGCGACGGCGGCAGTGGGGTCTTGAGCACCACCCCCAGGCTGCAGCCCTCCCAAAACACCTCAGTGGGTGGCAGAGGCAGAGGACCTGGCTCTGGCTGCCTCCTGTAAGCCACCCTGGCCTGCAAGGGAAGCAAGCAAGCACAGGGAAGGGCTCTGGTTGGTTCCACGATCTCCCACTTGCTTCCCAAGCCCCCCTGGCCTGCGAGGGAAGTGACTGGGAGATCGTGGCACTGGAGCCCTTCCCCATGCTTGCTTGCTTCCCAAGCCAAAATACCTCCATGTGCAGTGGCAGTGGGGGGCAGCGGGGCCTTGAGCACCCCCTCCTGGCCCTCCCAAAGAACCTCCATGTGCAGCAGCAGTGGCCCTGCTTATGGGAGGCAGCTAGGTCTACCGCCGCTGTTGCACATGGAGGTATTTTGGGAGGGCCGGGATGTGTGGTCAATGCCTCACTGCCACCACCGCTACATGGTAGGGAGAGCTGGGAGAGTGCCATGTGGCGGCTTAGCCAGTCAGCCGAGCCCGGGGATAGTGGGGCAGGTAGGTAGGCTGGGGAAAGGCCGGGGAGCCCCAGAGATGGTTGCGTGAGGCCTGGGGAACCCCAAAGATGGCCATGAAAGGCCCGGGGAACCCTGGAGATGGCCACAGAGGCCCAGGGAGAGTGGGGGAGGGGCTAGCATGACTCGCAGGCTTACCTGTGCAGACAGGAGCTGTTTCCTGAAGGGAGAGGCCAGGGACTTGCAAGCTTTTCGCTCTGCCACAGCAAAAGGCCAGCAGCAGGCAGGCAAATGCAGGCTGCAGGCATGTCGCGCATGCGCACAATGTTGCACATGCGCAATAGGGACTGACTGGGCAGGGAACAGCGAAGCGGGTGGAGGGGGGCTGGGCCAGCCAGAGGCCGGATTTACTGGTTCTCCGAACTATCGGGAACTATAACAACCGGTTCTATAGAACCGGGCCGAACCGGTAGAATCCCCCCCCTCGTCTTCACCTCTATCACTCTATAAACTATAATCTGTAGTCAAGTACAATCCATTAGTAATATTACTTATAGCATATATACTTATATATATCTATATGTGTGTATTTACCTCTTTTGTTAACCTTTTTCCATTATAGAGTTACTAATCTCTGCATCTGTTTTCTAACCATTTGTACAGTAGATCCTATGTTAAATAATACTCTGTTTCCTCTTTATCCCTAATTTCCATCATTAACCTATTCATTTTGGCACATTATAATATATTTTTAATTACCTTTTCATCTGTAAGTATACTTTCATTTTTCCAGTTTTGTGCATATGTGATTCTGGCTGCTGTTATTACATGTAAAATTAAGTATGTAATTCTTTTATTGTATTTCTCCGGTAGTATACCTAATAAGAACAGTTCTGTTTGCCTAACCTTTATGGAGTCCAATGGCCTTTTAACTTTGACAAGCAACAGTTAGATCTATTTGTTGTGCTGTCTTTTCTTCTAACCACCTTTTTAACTTTAACCAATATTTTTTTGCCATTGGACAGGTCCACCACATATGGTAATAGGATCCCGGTATCTGTTGGCATTTCAAGCACTCTGGCGATATGTTTTGGAACATTTTTGCCATTCTTGCTGGTGGCAAATGCTATCTACAGAACATTTTGTACAGGTTAGGGTTCCTGAAAAATCTGTCTCCATTTGTATACAAAAGCAACCAACAAGAAAAGCTTCTATTTCATGCATTCACAAGAATATGTATAAGAAGAAATGCAATCAAAAAAATCTTGCACTACATGTCACTTTTTGTTAAATTTTTGAGTTGTTTTGTATCCTGATAAGAAAGATAAAAAATAGATAAATAAAATCTCTCATGTTCATGCAAAATTAAGTCTGGCAAATAGGAGAAATTGTGATTTGGTGAGTATTTTGCTATCCTTAAAATCTACTTACAAATTCTACCATATCCAATCACTGACAGGCAAATGGAAAGTGTAATCCAGGGATCTGTAACTTTAAACACTCAAAGAATCACTTGGGCCCGTTTCCCACAGAAAACAAAACACTGAGAGCCACAAAACCAGGGGTGGAATTCTACGGTTCAGGCCGGTTCGGGTGAACTTTTACATCCAGTTTGCCGAACCGGTACTTCTGAAGAACAGCTGGCCCTGCCCACCCTCCCCTTCCTTCCCAAGAGTCCCCACGAGGCCTGTCTGACTCCCTGGTAAGTGCAGGGTAGCCCCTGGGAACAAAAACTGAGCATGGGGGGTGGTTTGGTGCTGCCACCCCACCCAGGTTTTTGCTCCCAGGAGGCTCAGGGAGGCCTAGCC
>NC_142009.1:339783745-339833249 GCF_049901735.1 Notechis scutatus | reverse complement strand
AATGCTAGGCCTATAATTAAATGCCAAAGGGACAGTAAAGATTTCTGAATATTAAAAAAAGCCTCTTTTTGCTATAAGTGGGAAGGAGAGGAAAAGAATAAGAGCAGGACTTGGAAGGAGGAGACTGCTTGGAATTTAAAAGAATTTAAAGTTAAATCTTAACAAGAGTTCTAAAGGATACATTTCAACTGGAATTTTGTAACTAAATAGTAACCCCAAGAAGAGAAAGTGAAAAAGAAGAAAGTGTTAAAAGAAACAGCTTGTGTGTATTTGGATTGTTTGGTGACTTTGGGATTTTTGGAAATCATATTTGAATGACTAAAAACAATTGACTGGTTGTTTAAAAAAACATTCTACAATGGCATCACTTCTGAATGGACTGAATGAACTGGATGAACTGAAAATTGAATTTAAAAATATAAAGAAGAGGAACAAGAAGGGAAGGGCTCTTTTGGCTCTACTTTTCAATTCTTAGAAATGGTGATTGGTGTTTACAAGAAACAGCAAGAAAAGACTGCGCAACAAGAAGATTGGGATAAAGAAGAAGCCATTTTTAATGAACAAGTAATTCTATCTGGGGAAGAAAGGGGAAAGGGGGAAAGAGAATGGAGAATTTAAGACCTAAAAAAACAGCCCAAAAAGGGAAAAATAATGTGAAAAGGGGATATAATGTTGGAAAGCAACAGAAAGGGGGAATACAGAAGAGGGAAATGGAGGTGGAGAGACAGGGGGTAAAAAGAGGAGAGAGAAGAAGAAAGGGAAGAGAAGTTACAAAGGTCTGGAACAAGATGTAAAGAAACAGGATTTATTCAGAGATAATGGGTAAAAATTTAACTGAAAAAGGGATTCTGTAAAGGTACATAAGATTGTATTGTTATATTTGTAATAGAAATAATGTTAGAAAATTGGAAACAACATGTGATTAAAAAGTGGAATAAAATAGTCTGTGTAATTTAGTGAAACTTTTGTGAACAAAATAAATGAAATGAAATAAATGATAGAATTGAATTCGGAAGGAATGGGAACATTTTAACTATTCAATGTTTTATAAAATATAAGTGAAGTGGGAGGGAAGTAATTATGGAAAGTTTATAAGTGTTCCCATAGAAGTATGATACTTATTTGAAAAGTAATGTGTAAAATGTTAAAGATTTAAATGAATATTAATATTAATGATAGAATTGAATTGGTATGGATTGTTGTTTTAATTATGTTATATATTTATAATTTTTTCTTTTTTCAAAATACATTATGTAGTTTTAGAATGTACCAAGCAGAATCCGAACGGAAGTTATGTATTACATTAAGTGTTATAATTTTAGGGGAAAGATATAAAAGCGTCATACTCCAATTAGTGATCACAGGAGAAATTTTGCTTAATGAGAAAAGATAATAGAGCCTGAAACAGGACAGACAAAGAATATAAACATGATGATTTGAATTGAGATGAAATAAATAAAATAAAATTAAGAAAGTCGAAAGAGAGGAGAAGTTATATAGAAAATGTAGAATGATAATAAGATATGGAATGGAATATAAAAATGAGCATGAACTTGAATTTGTGTCTGCACGAAGAGATGTAACCCGGGATCAGGCTGCTTTCAAAAAAGATGTTTTATGTCTTTATGTTCTATGTTTTGTTTGTTTATGTTTGTTTTTAAAAATCAATAAAATTTTCAAAAAAAACAACAAAACACTCCCATGAGTTCAGTGCTTGTTCCCAACAAGCGCCCCTCCCCACGGCGTCTCCTTAAGGTGTGTCTTGTGCTGCTCCTGCCTCCTCTCCACTCTCCGTGCTTGGGGATCAGGAGAGGACAGTCTTTGTTCATTGCCTGAACTCTGCTGCTCTTCCTCTCCACTTCCTGCCCTCTCTTCCCCCCTCTCTTGGTCGTCCTGCCCCCATTCTTCCCTGCTGGCAAGCCATCCCAGGCCCAAGGGACCTGGGGCTGCCTTGTCCTGCTCCTCCCTGTATTCCTCTGGAGCCAACAAAGCCACATGCTCAACTTCCATTGGTCCCAGTTCCAACTCATTCTCCTCCGCAGACTCAGGCTCCACAGAGTACTGACAGCCTTGCTGAAGTCTAAGTATACTATGACCACAGAATTTGGCTTGTCTACTAATTTTAGTCACTTTGTCAAAGAATGAAATAAGATTTAGCATAATCTGATTTGGCACAATCTGTTTTTATTTCCAAATATAGTTTCAAAAATCATTCACACAATACAATAGGCATTGAATGGATATTGCTGGTGGTAATTCAGGTTCCCTTCCTTCACTGCTGGAGATAAAATGTTGAATGAAAGTCTAAAAGTAGGAAATATATGCAATACTTCTGATATTATTGAACTCTATTTCCCATCAATACAATCTGCTGAGAGCTGGATTTTACCAATATCTGGAAAGTTGCCTGTTGATCTAAAAGCAACAGAGTTTGGGTTAAAGCTGGGATGTATAATCTACATTTCAAGGTGGAGCACTCATGTTTTATTTTAAGTAGGTTAAGAAAGGGAGATAATTTTGTAAGTCTTGGAGGCAGCCAAAGATTGTCACTGATAAATTTTCCCCTGGAATTTGAGCACCAAGAAGACCCATGAACTCCACACAGGGATCTTTGTAGATATTCTGTCTCAACCAGATAGAGCCTTTGAACCGACAAACCAAATTTTAGCACCCTCGGATAAGGAATTTCCAAATACAGCTTTCCATGGAGGGAGTGGAGGAGACGCAAGATGTGCTGAGAGCCCTTGTTGTCGCAGCAGCAGAGTAATGAGGTATCCTTGTGAGACGTCCTTTTTGAAGCAAAGTAGAAGGTTTGGGTAGGCTGGAAATAGTTGCTTATGGGTGGCAATACCAGGAACGTGGAGTCACTAGCCCCCAGAAGGTCTTCTGAGAAAAGAAAACAATGACTATGTCAAGAGAGACAGAATAGCTGGAAGGGAAACTGCCATAAGACAAAATGATACAAGAATTCCAGCTAATCTCATGCTTAGATCTGGGTCAGCAAGATCAGCCATATATATGTCCCAACATAATCAGGAGCCCATCAGCACAATAACATTCCCAGAGTTTCAGCAATATTGAAGGCAGCACTGGAGAGACTTTGAATTGCAGGCCTAGCCTATTCTGGAAAACAGGATCTGGCTCTGGCAGTTTTGCTTCTCAGGCCCCTCAGCTCAGGCCCCTCAACCCAAGGGAGCCCAGACTTGAAGGACGTTGCTTGTCAAAGGCTCTTAGACCCAGAATTTTCAATACTGGATGTCGCAGAGCACCTTTTGCAGCTACTGATATGAGGAGAAGGAAGAAAGGTTTGCTTTAACTCCCTCAGGTGAGAATCTCTGACTATACTGTAAAGCAGGATCTTGCTATAAAGCGTTAACAGAACCTGGTGTCCCCAAAAAGTGCTGAATTCCCAATCAAAGATAACAGATTATCAGAGTTGGAAAGGACCTTGTAGGTCATCTAGTCCAACCCCCCGCCGCCCAAGCGGGAGACCCTACACCATTTCTGACAAATGGCAGTCCAATCTCTTCATGAAAGTCTCAAGTGATGGTGCTCCCAGAACTTCTGAGGGCAAGCTGTTCTATTGGTTGATTGTTCTCACTGTCAAAAGCCAACATACATGGTTGGCAACACGTTGGGCATATCTGCTGCTCTCAATGGACCTTTGATTTGGCCTTTTTTCCTGTTCAGGTCTCCATAAAATGGAAAGAAATGGAGTGAAAATAAAACAATAAGAATGTTGCAACATTCATGTATCAATAACAGTCAGGTGTTTTTTTCACATATTGAAATGGCCCAAAATACAGCTAATGTGAAATATTTTTTTCTTTATTTTTATTGATTGGAGCATGTTAATGTTTTAGAGCTAAAAGGTGGCTGTAATATTAATAAATATCAGGAATAATGAAGCAATCTTTAATTAAATGGTTCCAGTCAGATTACAGAGGGTTTTTTTCTCCTATTTTATCACTCTCTTTATATCTGAAAGCAACAAAAGTTGAAACCAAGAGGGAACCCAAGACTTACTCTAACTCCACAAGGTAAACTGTCTACTCACCTCCTTGAGTGGACAGTGGACATGTGCAAACCACTCTTGGCTGTATAAGGATAAAACGATCGCTTGGCCCAAAGAGAGGCATATCCATATGATGATGTTCCAGACAGGGCCTTTTCTCTTGTCATTGAAAACAAAGTTAAAGAACACTATGAAGACAAACAGAAAAAGGGTTAATTGTGTATATTCCAGCCACACTGAGCCGTGGAAATCTCTCAGTTATTGATTTCTAATAACTGTTATCTACAATAGGGATGGTCCCCATTATAAAATCTAAAATAACAGCAATTTCCATGTTAATTATAAGACAATATGCCCCATCCCTACCCCCATGGAGGAAAAATAATTTGGAAAATAGAATTCTCAAAGCAATGCCCTTGCAGATGGAACTCCCTGCTCCTAGAACCTAGGCTATTTTCCTGTTCCTCTTCTATCTGCATCCTGATTGTGGTCTCGATCAGGGGGGAGATAAAAGAATACTTTCATCTGTTTTGGAACTGTGATTGGATTTCTGAAATAGGAAACTTTTGTTTTCCAGTTATTGATTTTGCTGTTTTTGCTTTTTAATTTCTAAAATTGTCCCTCCTGTTAGAATAGAGAATCTTAATATTCTCACGGAAGAACTACTGTTTACTCGATGACCAGCAAGATTTGAAAAAAAAAATACAAAACTGAAATAACTGTCACAAGGATGAGAAAGCAGCCTCCACCCTAACCATAGAATGCACCGTCTGAGGCAATAACACAATGCACATGGCTGCCTGGGGAATTCTGGCAGCTGAAGTCCACACATCTTAAAGTCACCAAGATTGAGAAATACTGGTTGGTGAAGGGGGCAGGATAATGCCTTGAATCTTTCCTTAGCTAGTCTTTCTCAATTTGGAAAGCTCCACTCATCTAGGGTAGCGATACCCAGGGTTGCGTAGCCAAGATGTCCGAAGGCATACTGGAAATTATAATAATAGTAAATCAGAGTACATGAGTTGTGGGGTGGAGGGTCGTTCTCTGAGCTTGTGGGCTGGTTTCCATCTTCAGTGGAATGTAGGGGGTGTCAGTGTTCTGCTTATAAGGTCTCCATGTTGTCAGCAGGCATTGTGATGGTGAGGTCACGTCAGGTCAGGTTCTTGTGATGGGTCCTGTGATGGGTCAGGTGTGGGTCACATAAATTGGTGGTGTTGTGATGGATGGGTAAGCATCACAAGATCCATCATAAGACCCTGGCCACTGGCTTACTATATTTTGAATACAGTTGGAGCAAATCCAACCTACCAATGGTAAAAAAAAAAAGTGCATCAAAAAGGACATGAATGAGTGCCATTTGGGAAGTGTGGAAACCCCAAACCAGAGGAGGGCAGAACAGAATGAATGAAGGTTCACCAGGAATAATCCATGCCACATTATGTTTTACGGGCCTTGCTTGACTCTTCTGAGGAAAGGTTCAGTCCATTTCCTGAGGAGCTACTTACCTCCAGTCCCAGCAAACAGAACAAATGTGACAGGATAGAAGAAGCCAAAAGACATGGTGAGTATATATTCATGGAAAAAGGCTGAGAAAAGGAAGACAATGAGCATAGCTCCAGCTCGGGCTCTTTCTCCAATCAGCTGGAAGAGAAGGAGAACAGGTAAATCATAGACTTCATCATGGTTGGTTGTTGGGGATAACATTGTTTTACCCTAACTGTTTTGGGTAAAGATAATAAAATGATGAATCATGGTTTGTCAGATAAAGCAGGGATCCCCAACACTTTAAAGCCTTGGCGGTTCCGGCGTCAGCTGGTGTGACCCGGTTCGGCGTCAGCTGAAGCGCCGCCATCTTTTGTGAAAAATCGCCACCGGTGGCGTCACGGTGATTTTCGTCAAATAAGCGGCATCAGCGCTCTAGTGAGCTTTGAGGGTAGAAATGGCTTTCTACCCGGAAAAGCTCACCAGCACTTCGCCCCTTTTGTGAAAAAATTGCTTTTTTACCAAAAAGATGGCGGCGCCAGCAACCAGCGGCCCGGTAAGGCTTGTTCATGCGGTACCCCGGTCCGCGGACGGTTGGGGACCCCTGAGATAAAGTGTATGTGACTTTAAGTTAAAGGAATGTAATTAAGGGTGCAGCTGTAAAAGTACTATATAAGCAGCAAGGCACTCTCTGGCTCTTACTGGCTGGCTTATTGAAGACTGCGTTCTTGCTGGATCGGGAGGAGAAGAAGTGTTGGATTACTTTGAAGATATTTCTCAACGGAGAGAAGATAAGTTTTGGACAGATTTATTATATGTGTACTGACACTGGCTATTCCACACGGACTTTGCAATTAGAGTATCCTCGACAAGAATTGACTGAAATTGATATATGACTAATGGACCGTTACATTTGACTATGCTATAATTCTTAAATGGAATAAACAATATTTTTGATAGCACAAAGCGTATCTGTATTTTTACTGCGTGTTAACTAGAAAACTTATCTCACACATTTACCTGTCTTCCTATCTGACTTCGCTGTACATTCTGTTTAGTTTGTTTTCCTTAACACCCGTTGGGGAATCCAGGCTTAACAATGGTGATCACCAATAAACAATGAGGACAGGCACAGAGAAATTACATGCAGCAGGTTTACTGTATGGGGCAATATAGGGTGGGTTTGGCAAGCATGTCAGACTTTTCTGGGGCTCCTCACAGTAAACCAAACCAAATAATAGGACTTTTATTATAAGGTTACAGAAACAGAATCTGGCAAGTCTGAAAGCACTTCCCCCCAAACTTCCTGGCCTTTATTTTCTGAACAACAAGGGAGAATCTCTTCTGAGATGTTATTCTTCCTCCATTCCTGCTCTGAGCTGAGACATCTCCTCTTGACCATTGCCCTGGCTGCAGTTCTGCCCCCAAAGTTTATTCTCACAGCCCATTACAGCCTTACCTACCCACAGAAAATCTTGATAAATATAGCAGTACAGCCAATCGTGTACAATCACATTCCATGACCGATAGAATGTCGAGAATGCTGTGGAATTCCACCAGTCCTAGGCAGGAAGAATGAAATAAAGAGCATGAAAAACACAGAAATGCCAGGCTTGAAACTGGAACATCACTGTATTTTGGCCAGCAAAGAGACAATCCCCTCTAAATTGCCTGTGTACGGGTAGTCCTTGAGTTACAAGGGCAATTGGTATTAGAATGTCCATCACTAAGTCAGTGGGGAAACCAGGGGGAGATTGCAACTCTCAAACAGGCAGGTAAGTGCCTATTGTCAGGTATGAGAGAGCAAGGAGGCATCCTAGGTGTTAGGAAAGGGGGAGATTATGGGTCGGGGAGGGTCAAGGGGGGCATGAAAAGTTAGATTTCAGCCATTGGGAGGGCATGAATGAACCATCATGGGGGATCTTGCAAACTCTTTCGAACACGTTATTTGATCTCTCTTATACTCCTCAAACATACATGTTACTACAGGCAGTCTTCATTTAGTGACCACACTTTGGAGCAGTTGTTAAGTGGTCATTAAGTGAAACATTTATGTTATTTATTTGCCAAATTTATTTATTGTTGAATTTACATAGCTGTCGATCTCACCTAAAGTGACTCTGGTGCCATATGATACTGGCAAAAATTAAAATATTTTACAAGCCCATTAAAACAATTAGCATGGATGCTTGCAATCTTACTTCAACTTTCCTTTGCTTTACAGACCTCCAGAGGTTGTATATGTTGTGAATCAATAAAAGTGAATAACCTAAATGCAAATTAGGGGTTGAAAACCTGCACACTTGATTGGTCCTTATACAACAACTTGGGATTGGGCCAGAACCAGTCCCTGATTGGCCACTTTTGGGACTGTCCTTATTGGTCAGTAGTTTGAACCTGTTGCACATTTTTATTGGTTAATAAGGCAGCAGCTAACCCTATAAAAGGGTTACTGCTGCCCATAGCATTGCTCTGTTATGTCTATCACTTTATTAAAGAGTTGAAGTCACTGGTCAGATGTCTGGTCTCCCTTATTCTCCATACTTAACACTGGCGACGAGGATGGGATCCGGAAACCGAAGAGCTGACTAACCTACAGAGCAACTAACAGAGCACGTGGTCGAACACGCACCATCAACGGCAACATGGCCAGCGGTGCCGTACCACCCGCTCCATTCAACCCAGAGACCGAAGACTGGGAGGCCTACATGGATCGGTTCCAGATGTTTCTGGAAACCAACAATTTGAAAGATGCAACAACCGGCAAAAAAAGAGCTATCTTTCTAACGCATTGTGGACCAACCGTGTTTAAAATGACAAAGTTGCTTGCCAAGCCAGCAGAGGTAAAAGAAATGGACTGGGACGTCCTCGAGCCATTACTACGGGCTCACTACGCGCCCACCATACCAACCCTAGTAAGAAGACACGAATATTACCAGAGGGACCAACGGAAGGGCGAAAGCCTTGCCAATTACATCGCGGACCTCCGGAACCTAGGAGGCCTATGCGGGTTCGCCGACTTAGAAGAAGCCCTCCGGGACCGCCTGGTTCTGGGCCTAGAAGACAGCGCTATCCAGAGCAAAATTATGGCTAAGGGGGACATCAGCCTCACCGATGCCCTTAAAGAAGCCTCGGCAGCAGAGGCGACAAAGAAGTCGGCAGCCCAAATGCGCCGCACCAACGCACCGCTACGTAAACTCGCCACTGATACCTCGCCTCGCTCAGAGAGACACCCGGTATCAACTCACCACGAAGACCTAGAGTCCCCGTCCGACAGCGATGAGGAAGAGGTCAACCGACTTGAACGGAGAGAGACCAGTCCTCACAACACTCATTTCGACCGTGTGCGGCTGTGGAGCAAATCACCCACGATCCGGCTGCAAATTCCTTGACACACTTTGCCGCCATTGCGGAAGACGCGGTCACATTGCAAAGGTTTGCAGGAGCAAACAGAACTCCAAACCCTGACAGGCCGAATTCCAGTCTTCAGGATTCTTCGCACACACCGAGAAAAAATTGATCCACTCCTACAGAAACAAGCCGTCCACCACTTCCACCAGGCGTGAAGAAACCAGGCGGAAGAGACCCACCAAACAATCACCATAGGCCATGCTACATCCCTTGATGCTGGGAAAATCCGAGTAAAGGTCGCCATCAAAAACAAACCTTGCGTGATGGAGGTAGACTCGGGATCTTCCTCTCGATGGTGTCGTGGAAAACGCTCCAACAGCTCCTTCCAACGATTCGCCGCCAAGACCTTAACCCTCAGAGGGTTATACTCAAAGACTATCAGGGCAACCGAATTCCCGTCGTCGGGTCCCGCAGATTCCAGGTCTCATTCAAGGACCGCACCGTCGCACTACCACTGACTGTCGTGGATCGAGACACGCCTAGTATTCTAGGCCTCCAATGGTTCAGGCCGCCGGAATCACTGTAGCGAGTCCACAAGGCCGAAAGCGTCGATTGGGAGGAAGCACTCGTGCAAGAATTCCAAGACGTTTCGCGAACGGACTAGGCAAGTATAAGGGGACCCCAATCTCGTTTAACTTGAACCCTGAAATAGCACCCATCCGCCTTAAACCGCCGGGTGCCGTTCGCCTTAAAGCCTAAAATCGACGAACAACTCGATAAGCTGATAGCGCAGGGCGTACTGGAACCCACCGACCACGCCCGTTGGGAAACCCCGATAGTGACGCCTATCAAGCCTGATGGGTCCCTAAGAATTTGCGGAGACTACCGGGCCACATTAAACCACGCACTGCAGCAAAGTGCTTATCCAGTACCGGTAGTGCAACATTTACTCCATTCTCTGGGCGGCGGGAAAGTTTTTGCCAAACTAGATTTAGCCCAGGCGTATCAACAATTGCCTGTAGACCCAACCACAGCCGAGGCGCAAACGATCGTAACACATAGGGGCGCATTTAAATGCAACCGGCTCCAATTCGGGTAAGCGTCGCCCTGGAATCTTCCAGAGTTTAATGGAAAGGTTGTTACAAGGGATAAAAGGCGTTGTTCCATATTTCGATGATGTACTCATCGCCGCACCTAACAAAGACATCCTAGAAAAACGACTCAGAGAGGTTTACGAAGATTCCAAAATGCAGGCCTCAGAGTAAAAAAAGATAAATGCCAGTTATGTACCGAAAAAGTAGAATTTTTGGGATACCTCCTGGACAGCCAAGGAATTCATCCCCCACAAGACAAATTACGAGCAATTAAAAGGCACCCACTCCAAGGAACAAGGCAGACCTACAGGCGTTCCTTGGACTTATCAATTTCTATAATGTGTTTCTACCCCACAAAGCAACAGTAGCTGAACCATTGCATAGACTATTAGACAAAAAGCAACGTGGGTTTGGGGACAACGGGAACAACATGCTTTCCAACAAGTAAAGAAATTGCTAACTTCTGATTCAGTACTTATGCAGTACAACGAGACCCTGCCACTCACTATCACATGTGATGCATCACCTTTTGGGGTTGGGGCAATTCTGGCCCACGTGTTACCAAACGGAGCGGAAGCCCCCATCGCTTTTTTTCGCGAACCTTAGCTAAAGCTGAACGAAATTATAGTCAGCTGGACAAAGAAGCTTTAGCTATTGTTGCTGCAGTTAAAAGATTTCACGAATATGTTTATGGCCGTGCGTTTACAATAATCACTGATCATAAACCGCTACTGGGGATCATTGCGGGTAATAAACCAACCCCGTATATATTGTCCCCCAGAATGACCCGTTGGTCTGAATTCCTGGCGGCCTACAACTACACCTTGCAGCACCGCCCGGGAAATCGATTCTCCATGCCGATGCATTGAGCAGAACACCGCTCCCAGACGCTGTTGTGGATCCAGCCCCAACCCTCTCAACACTACAGATTGAAACTCTACAGGCACCACCCTTGACGGCTAGAGACATTGCTTTTGAAATGAAACGTGACCCAGTTCTGCAACACATACTCCGCTGGGTTGAACGGGGTGCCCGACGGACCAAATTGCACCTGAATGGGCGCCTTTCAAAGCCCGCCAAACCGAGCTGTTTTCCCAAAAAGGCTGTATCTTGTGGGGCGATCAGTCGTAATCCCTAGCAAATTGCAACAGACTGTGTTGGCGGTATTGCATGAGGGACATCCGGGCATTGTGCGGATGAAATCACTCGCACGCAGCTATGCTTGGTGGCCGGGAATCGACAAAAGAATCGAGGCCTGGGTCGCTACGTGCCAACGTTGCCAGGGACGTCAGCAACGCCCCACCTAAAGCAAGCCCAACCGAATGGGAAACGCCGAGGGGACCGTGGTCCCGTATTCATATTGACTTTGCGAGGCCTACCAAAGGTCACACTTTCCTGATTACTGTCGACGCCTATTCTAACTGGCTCGAGATTCATCGAATGCACACAACTACAACTGACTCAGTTATTAATAAATTAAACAGACTATTTGCCACGCACGGGTTTTCGGACGTGTTGGTCTCGGACAACGGCCCACAGTTCACTGCATTGCCCTTTGAACAATATCTTTCTGATCGGGGCATCCGCCATGCGCTGACCTCGCCCGCGCACCCTGCGGCGAATGGGCGTGCAGAACGCATGGTACAATTTGTGAAAAAGACCCTGCATAAAATGGAATTTGGCAACATCGACGAGAAAATCAATCGAATCCTCTTATTGCAGCACATCACGCCCACAGTGTGACCAACAAAACACCCGCTGAACTTCTTATGGGGCGGAAAATACGATCGCACCTTGACCGGCTCCACCCCGCCGACCGGAAAAACCTGTCGGCTCCAGCAGCAAATGCCGGGAATTTAAGGTAGGCGATTTAATATTTGCCAAAAACTTTTCCGGCGACCCGTTATGGATACCCGCAACCGTTACCCACCTCACCGGGCCTAGATCTTACCGCCTGCTAACAGACGATGGGAGGGTGTGGAAATGCCACATAGACCAGCTCCGATCGAGATTACCACCCAGCGGCCATGACTTCCCGGTTCACCAACTCAAGGGGAGGGAGTATCGAGGGAATTGACTTTGATACAACTAATAGCAGGTCAACGGGAGCCCTACAGCCCAGCGAAGCACCGGAACGTGAAGCGGGAGGGAGTTGATGTCTTCAGGGAACTTTAATACGGGGAAAACGAACTGCAAAACCCGAAGAAACACGCAGTAGCAGAGACAACCACAGTGAATGCAGCACGGAATCGCCGTGCAGCGAAATAGAACTTAACAATGGTCATCCAAACGCTCCACCGGAACCGGACATTAGACAAAACCGGTGGAGCCTCAGAAATCATCCAGGCAGACCAAACGGCCTGCCTATCTTGAGGATTTTATCACAGCTCCCCTCAAACGGAACCCAAGGGGAGGGGTGTTGTGAATCAATAAAAGTGAATAACCTAAATGCAAATTAGGGGTTGAAAACCTGCACACTTGATTGGTCCTTATACAACAACTTGGGATTGGGCCAGAACCAGTCCCTGATTGGCCACTTTTGGGACTGTCCTTATTGGTCAGTAGTTTGAACCTGTTGCACATTTTCATTGGTTAATAAGGCAGCAGCTAACCCTATAAAAGGGTTACTGCTGCCCATAGCATTGCTCTGTTATGTCTATCACTTTATTAAAGAGTTGAAGTCACTGGTCAGATGTCTGGTCTCCCTTATTCTCCATACTTAACAGTATATATGGGCTTTGGTTCTAACTTTACTTTATCATCATAGTTGTAACTGCAACCAGTTGCTAAATGAGAGACTACCTGTATTTATTACTTTGATTACAAGCAATCAGATGCTTCAGTGTCAACTTCTTCAGTAGAGTTGTTTTAGAAAGTTAAAATTTGCTTTTCTTTCAGAGCCATAACATCTCATAACTCTTTGCAAAGTTTTTCAAACTGTTCCTCATGGCCAATGGACCATTCAAGTACTGTATATCCATGAGGAATGAAAGCCGGACTCCTCATACCTTTCTTGCAACCTCCCCCACCCCTTGTTATCACCTTGTAGAAAGAACGGTCTGCAAAGCGCAGGATCTCAGCAAACATGTTTTGCCAGCAGTCCAGGTGGAAATATGAGATTATGAATAATAAACATATCCCTGAATGAGAGAGGTAAAGAAATACATTAGTTCTTCCCACTTTTGGGAGAGAGAGGAGATTTTAAAAACTCAATTATTGTTACAGATTTTATTACAGACAATTGCAAATCAAGTCAGACTTTTAGGCTAGTATCCTAATGGAATATCTATAGAAATTCTCAATCATCTAGGTCATTATTGTCCCAAAGGTGCTTTACAAAAGGCAACTTGACTTTCTTGTTTTTTTCCTTGAAAATGTTTCACTTCTCATCCAAGAAGCTGCTTCAGTTCTGAAAATGAACTAAGAAGCTTCTTGGATGAGAAATGAAAAGTTTTCACAGAAAAAAAAAAAACCCAAAGAAGTCCAATTGCCTTTTTTAAAGTACTTTGGGGATATCCAAATGGAAGAAAAGCAGAATGGCCTTGACTATGTTATTTTTAGTTCCGGTTGTTAAGAACTACCTTGTTTAGTGGCCATTTGCAGTCATGATGGTGATGAAAATCCAATTTTGCAATCAATCCTCACATTTATAACCTTCAAAAGTTTGTAAAGCAAAAGAAAGCTGAAGTAAGCCCATCATATAGTTAGGGTACTACTTAACAACCACTTGACTTAATGTTTAAGTTGCTGGTCCCAACTGTGGTCACTAAACAAGGACTAAAAGTACCTTGGCAGTGTATGACTTGAGAAGATCACTTTTTGTGTGATGTACCTGTATTTAACTAAGGCTTGTAGCCTGCATTGTCTAAGATTTTCACAACTACAATGGATGCCATTCAGCTGGTGTCCAAATGGAGTCAGAGACATGGACATGACTTGCAGTTTTATATAAATAAATATATTTACAGTAAATAAGATAGGCTAACAGGAGCATTGTCAGATAAATCAACACAGCCAAAACACTATGAGGCAAATCGCAGAAAGCAACTCCCCCTTTACTCTCACAGCAACAGATTACAATTCAGATTCCCTCATGCAGTGGCCAGCTCTCTTCAACCAATTAGCTATAACTGTGTGTTCTTTCTCATTGTCCAACCCTTCACTTTTTCAGCTATTAAATTTTAAATATCTTAACAACCTGTTCTTAACTAAGGCTGCAAATTGATATGTGAGTCCACCATTATTATTATTGTCGATCACAGTTAACCAGATTATTTTACTGGATATGGCCTTCTTGTCCACCTATTGAGTCCTTCCAAGGGACGTGGGATAGGCAGATGTTAGTGTTTGAGCTGTTAAAGGTATTGTTGCAGGATATCAGTTGCTCCAAGCAAAGCCAGCTTTTGCAACTGACTGATAGTGGTTATGTCAATGCTGATGGTGTTCACTTTGTGCTCCAAATGTTTTGGGATTGCCTCCATGGCACCTATTATTATTATTACTATCTTTGCTACCTTTGGCCACAATTGTTCTATTGCAGATATTTGTATTTTTTTTTTTGTTATTTTTCTCCAGTTCTTTCTCTTTCTTCTGCTGTTTCCAGGTACTACAATGTCTACTATCCAGGCTTTTTATCTAACTGATAATTATTAAGACTTGGATATTATACAGGTGCTTGTCTGTTTGAATTCTAAAGGGCCAGAACACTTTAGTGTCTCCATTTCCCACTATTTATCTATTTTGTGCTCTTAACAGCTCTTGCCTGCCTCCTATTTTTTTTCCCCACAACAATCCTGTGATGTGGGCTGGGCTGGGCTGAGAGCAAGTGACTTGCCCAAAGTCCCCCAGCCACCTTTTAGGCTTAAGGCAGGCCTAGAACTCATTGTAAACTGGTTACAAGGCAACTGTTACCACGGAACCCAACTGGTCTTCTTCCCAACATGTATGCAGAATATGGGAGGCAGCCAGTCAGTGTAGTTTGAACTGAAGGCAGCACTCCGCTCCATAATTCAGTAAACACCTATGAGTAATTTTAGCTGGGCACAGAGAGAAGATAACTTCACATTTTTACAAGGAAAGAGGATTGGTTTAATATAAATCACTCTTTTTCAGAGGCAGAGAAGTCAAATATTCAAAGGATCTGAAATGCAGATAGACTGCTAAAAGTATATGTTTATAGCTATCCCCAGGGGTGGGATTCAAATTTTTAAACAACTGGTTCTGTGGGAGTGGCTAGGTGGGCATGGCCATGGGACTGGGCACGCGTGCCTTCTTCTTTTTTGCAGCACCATTTTAGGGCCTTCTGGGCCTCAGGGAAGCCTCCGGGGGGGGGGTGCATTTTTGCTCACTGAAAGCTTCCCTGGGGCCCAGGAAGGCAAAAAATGGACCGAGGGTGGGGGGAGGGAGCTGAACTCCCTCTCCATTTTTTGCCTTCCTGGGCCTCAGGAAAGCCTCCTGGGGGAAGCAGTAAGACAGCGAGGGGAATAGGAACAGCTGATTGTCGGTAGGGGAAAAATATATTAAGGTGTGACTGGGCGGGGAAGAACACAGTCAGCTATGTTAGGCATGCGCGCAATGTGATAAGGACTGACTGGGCAGGGAGGGAATGGTCAGGCAGAGAGAGGCGGGGCCAGCCAGAGGCACAATTTGCCGGTTCTCCGAACTGCGCAGAATCATAACAACCGGTTCTATAGAACCAGTAGAATCCCATCCCGGCTATCCCCACACAAAAAATCTTATACCAATATATTCACAATTCTGTGGTTAGAATAGATGAATTGCACAATTGTTATATACTGTATATTATAAAAATGTAGAATTTTATTCTGTCCTTTCCCCAACCAATTTGCATTATATATTAGAATCTTGAAGAAGAAGAAAGTTCTGTACAGAAATGTTGAGCTGTACCATCTAATAATGGGTCCATGTTTTTCAGCAGCAGCTAACCTGCCTCCTCTTGTTTCAGCCACCCGTTGCCAGTTGCCTTCTAAACCTATCTTTTTATTTTATTTTATTTTATTTTATTTTATTTTTTATTATTTTATTTTATTTTATTTTATTTTATTTTATTTTATTTTATTTTTTATTTTATTTTATTTTATTTTATTTTATTTTATTTTATTTTATTTTATTTTATTTTATTTTATTTTTATTTTATTTTTATTTTATTTTATTTTATTTTATTTTATTTTATTTTATTTTATTTTATTTTATTTTATTTTATTTTATTTTATTATTTTATTTTATTTTATTTTATTTTATTTTATTTGTCAATCGCTTACGAAATAATAGGTATAAGAATAAACATGAGTATAAATACAGGAAATAGGTATGAATAAATGGGGACAATAGGACAGGGACGATAGGCACGATTGTGCCCTTATGCACGCCCCTTACAGACCTCTTAGGAATGGGGTGAGGTCAATAGTAGATGGTTTAAGGTTAAAGGAGTGGGGTTAGAGGATGTAACAACAGAGTCAGGTAGTGCATTCCAGGCATTTACCACTCTGTTCCTGAAGTCGCAATCAGGACTACAAAATTGCTTTTCAGAAGTAAAGTAAGGTAACATTTTTGGCAAGTAGAATTTTATGAGCAGCACCATATTCTCCAGCTTTATCCCATGTCTACAAGATTTTTGTATGCCCCTTATTGCAAGGAATGATGATGAACTTTGACAATTTGAACAGGATGATATTCAAAGGGCCAAAGAGCACGGCACCTGGAGAATAACTGAGGCAAAAGCAGAAGAAAAGAATAAATATTGTGAAAGCCCTTTTATAGGAAACAGATTCATCTGACAATGAATTCATAAAGATTCCTTTGCTTGACTTTTGGTTTGTTTTACATACTTTCATCATGAATGGCCTGCCAGAGCTACTGCATCATGTTCTTTGGATGTTACATATAGTCCAAAATCATCTATATCTTGGGCTGTGGGATGAGGTAACTATTTATTTATTTATTAAATCTATACGCCACCTATCTTGGTACCGAAAGCAACTGTGTGTTGTGTTTACAATGTATTGCTTAGCTGCTACAGATACACTAGTCCTCAACTTATAATCACAATTGAACCTAAAATGTATGTTGCTAAGTGAGACAATTATCTGAGTTTTGCCCCATTTTATGACTTTTCCTGCCACTTGTTAAGTGAATCACTGCAGTTGTTAAGTTAGTAACCCAGTGGTTAAGTGAATCTGGATTCCCCATTGATTTTGTTGGTCAGAAGGATGCAAAAGGTGATCATGTGACCCTGGGACACTGCAACCATCATAAATATATGCCAGTATTTATGGCATGTATTTTGATCAGCGAGTATGGGAATGCTGTAAAGTCCTAATGTGAAAAATGGTTATAAATCACTTTTTTCAGTGCTGTTGTAACTTTGAAGGTCACTAAAAAATGGTTGTATGTTGAGAACTACCTGTAGAACGTCTCTCTTCACTTTGTCTAAAACGTGATAGATCAGTCTGATCACTTATTCCTATTACAGGAATGAAATCATAATTGTTTCCACATACCAGGTAATACTGAATCAAAGATGGAGAGCAGCTGAATTTTGATGGTGAAGGGCTGCTTATGCATGTTGCTGAAGTTAGGGATTACATAGTATTTCATGAGGAAATTCACAAAGTATATACACGCCAGTAACTGTGGGACAGAGAGAAAAAACTCTACCTTAGTGATCTGCTTGTATCTCAGTGTTCTGGCAAGGCATACCAGTTGCCAGCTCTCGGCTATGACTAAGAAAAACCTTCTTCTGGTCTATGATCTCAGAAGCTGGATTTGGCTGCCATTTTAATATCCTATAGTACAATGCCCAAATGCTGTCCTCCTACACCAGCCCCTCTTTTGTTTAGTTTTAGTCAATCTGTCACAGATTTCTGCACCGCTCACTTCCTGAGTGGCCCTAAGTTCCATCAACTCTGCTCTCTTTCACACCCTTTTCTCCTGTGGGAGATATGTGGAAATATGTACATTGTGTCTAAAGTTTTAAATTGAACATTTCTTAGGGAAGTGACCTTGTTTGCATCAAAGTTGACTCAGGACAAATGTTATATCTCATTCACTCAAGGCTAAAGAACTCTGGGAAATTTAAATGATGGCCTTTGGTCACTCAGGGCTACTTAAACAATTATTGCTATTTACTACCTTGGCTGGAAAAGACACCTTAGGGGTCCCAGTCCAGCTAAGTCTTGTGGGAAAATCCAACAGTTCCCAAACACATTCCTAATCCAGGGAGGCCTGATAAAACCAACCAGCCAATGGAAACTTAATGTGTTTCTCTCACCTCAACCAGTTTTTGGATGACGTAATTCCAGCGGATGCATGAATCTCTATAAGGAAAGAAGTAGGATAGGATTGAGATATGATAAGAGAGCAGTTCTCTTTTCTTGGGAAATACAATGGTTACTACATCGTTCTGGGGGTCATGGGTCGTAGCTCCTGAAGCCCATTTTGCCCATTCCTTTTCTCATAGAGCTGAGAAACCAGGGAGCCCAAAAAGACAAGGACGATATGCAAGGAGTTACCTTGGATAGCTCTTTCTGTAGATCAAAGTAGGGCAGAAGAGAAAATATAAGTAGGTTGAGAATTCAGGAGGGCTTATCTTCCCTGGAATGGGGAAAAAAAGCAAAGGGATGGTTGAAGGTACATAGGGTCAAGTAGAGAAACATCAGTTTGTATGCTGAAGAAATAGTTGCCCTGGACACACATGACGCTCAAGTGTAGGCATCTTCTCTCTGCATACCATTTCAGCAGGAAAAACACAGAGCTTCATGTGTATGTGATGATAGCAGTAGCAATAGTACTTAGACTTATATACCACTTCATAATGCTTTACAGAGTCAGCATATTGTCCCCAACAATCTGGGTCCTCATTTTATCAAGAAGAATGGAAGGTCAACCTTGAGCCGGTAAGAATCAAATTTCTAGCAGTCGGCAGAATCAGCCTGCAATACTGCATTCTAACCACTGCTCTTTTTTCCCCAAACAAGTTTTATTTTTTTAGAAACAGGCTTACACAAACAAGGCATAAAACATAAAACCATCATCAAATTACATACATATAGTGTGTCGGTTGGTTACAAATCTTTTGTGCTTCCTCTCCATAGTCATCACTTATCATTTATATAAGTTCTGGTATTATCAATCTAATATTAATTATCAATTATTAGTCACTTATTTGACTAATCTGTTATTCACTGATTTTATACAAGATATTCTATATTTGCTATAAATTTATATTATACATTCTTTCAATGGTTATACATTTTTATACATATATTCTGTATCATTCTATTACCTTTAGAGTTTTCTAACATATTTCATTTCCATGTGTTTTTATCTAACCATTGATAAAATAAATCCTATATCTTATAAAATTGTTTATCTTCTTGTTCTCTAATTTCATATGTCAATTTACTCATTTCAGCACATTCCATAATTTTCTTAATGACTTCCTCCTGCATTGGCATTTTTACATTTTTCCAATTTTTAGCAAATACAATTCTAGCCGCTGTTAATACATTTACAATCAAATACTTCAGTTCTTTATTGTATATTTCCGGTATGATTCCCAATAAAAAATATCTCTGGTTTTAAGTCTATGTGTTGTTTTATCATTTTTTCCAGCCATGTGTGGATTTTAGTCCAATATCTTTTTGCATCTGGACATTTCCACCACATATGGTAATATGCAGGGGTGGGTTTCTATCGGTTCTGTCCACCTCTGTAGAACCGGTAGCTCTGAAGAGCAGCAGACATAGAACCAGTTCTATGTCTGCTGATGTTTTTGCCCACCTGCCCACCCGGGCTCTTACCTGACCTTTATTTCCTGATTTTTTCAACTTCAGCTGCTGTGCAAGGCACAGCTGAGTTAGAAAAGCAGGAAAAAAGGGCTTTTTGAAAGGCTGCTTCTCTGCACGCAGCATGCTGATGACGATTTACAGGCGCGCGCCAGCAGCGTGCAGGGAAGCACATCGTAAATCACCGAACCTCATAAACCACCGAAGTGGTAGTTAACCCTGTCGGATCCCACCCCTGGTAATATGAACGCAGTATCTGATGACATTTCCAACATTTATCCGATTTATTCTTAAACATTCTTGCAATTCTCGTCGGGGGTAGGTGCCACCTGTAAAACATCTTATACAAATTTTCTTTGTATGCAGTTGACATTGTCATTTTATAATTTTGAAACCACAATTTTTGCCATTTCTCTAGTTCAATCCCATATCCAAAATTTTTCCCCAAAGCAATCATTGTTTCTTTAAATTGCTCCTCCTCTAATTTAAACTCTAGTAAATGCCCATAAAGTTTTTAAATTACCTTTTCATCAGTACCTGTCAACATTTTATCTAAATCAGTCAACTTATCATAGAAACTTTCTGTTTTAAGATCTTTATCAAATCTAGAATGTATTTGCACATATGAAAACCAATTCATCCTTCTACCTTGCTCTTCCAATTCTTGCATAGATTTAAGTTCACCCTTTCCATTCAGTATCTCCCCATATCTAACTGTTTGTTCCTTTTTATATGTTATTGGATAAGAAAAAGCTTCAATAGTAGATAACCAAAGTGGAATTTTTAAGTAATGTTGCTTTTTAATCTTCTCCCAATTTAATAGCAATGCCTCTCGAATATAATGTCTTCTAAAATACCCCTGTATTTTAGTTCCCTTGTACCAGAGCAAAGCATGGCATCCCAACAGCAAATAATGTCCTTCTTAAAGTCAATAATCTACTGTTCCTTAGCATTATCCATTCCTTTCCCCACATCAAGTTTGTTGCTTGATAATATAATTCCCAATTAGGCAGGCCAAATCCTCCTCGTATTCTTGCATCTTGCAACAGTTTAAGTTTTATTCTTGCTTTCTTTCCCTGCCAAATATATTTCAACACTGTTTTATTTAAATCTTCAAAATACTCTTTCCCTAACCTAATTGGAATTGTTTGGAATAAGTATAAAATTCTAGGTAATATATTCATCTTAATTGTTGATATTCTCCCAATTAATGATAGTTGTAAATTTTCCCATTTTGTCAAATCTGTCGCAATCTGTTGTTTGAATTTAAGGTAATTATCCTCCTTGAGTGTATTGCATCTTGCTGTCATATGTATCCCTAAGTACTTAACCTTATTTGTGACCTGGATCCTCAGAACTTCAGCCAATTCTTCCTTTTGTCTTACTAACATGTTCTTTGTTAATATCTTTGTTTTATCTTTATTTATTTTCAAGCCTGCTACCTTTCCATACTCTTCCATCTTTTCTATCAATTTGGGTGCTGTTTCTAGTGGATCCTCTAATATGAAAACCAGGTCATCTGCAAATGCTTGCAATTTATATTCTTCCTTTTTAATTTTCATTCCTTTTATGTCTTTTTCTTCTCTAATGTTCCTATTCAACACTTCTAATGTTAACACAAACAACAGAGGCGACAGTGGACAACCTTGTCTAGTCCCTTTTCTTATATCAATGAAATCTGTCAATTCTCCATTTATCATTACCTTTGCAGTTTGTTTATATCGTTTCTATGGCTTGAATAAATTTCTTACCAAAGCCCATCTGTTCCAACTGTAATAACATAAATCACCAATTCACATTATCAAAGGCTTTCTGTGCATCTAAAAACATCAAAGCCGTTTGTTTTCAGGATGTGCCTCGTAATATTCCAAAGTATCCAGAATTATTCTCATATTGTCTTTAATTTGCCTCTTTGGCAGAAAACCGTTTTGATCAGGATGAATAAAATTAACTAAATATCTTTTGAGTTTTTCTGCCAATATTGAACCAAAGATTTTATACTCTGAATTTAGCAGGGATATAGGTCTATAATTCTTAACTTGATATGGGTCTGTGTCTCCCTTCGGCACAAGTGTAATATATGCTTCTGACCATGATTTGGGTATTCTCTTCTTTAACATAACTTCATTCATAACTTCTAATAATGAAAGATTCAGTGATTCCTGGAATGTCTTATAAAATTCCGCTGGCAATCCATCCGGACCTTGTGCCTTTCCATTGTTTTGTTTTTTGAGTGCTTCTGTTAATTCCATCATTGTTATATTCCCTTCTAGCATCACTTCAATGTCTTTGGGTATGTGGGGTAGGTTCGCTTCTTGCAGATATTGTTTAACTCTTTCCTCCTCTACATTCTCTTGTTCATACAATTTTCCATAGTAATCTTGTAGAATTTTTGTCTTCTCTGTATTTCCATAGCAAACTTATCCTCGTTCATCTATTAATTGAATTATCTTTTTTGATTCTCTCTCCTTTCTCAATTTATAGGCCAGCCATCTGCCTGGTTTATTTGCATCTTCGAAATAGTTCTGTTTAGCATTTCTAATTTTTGTGCTAATTCCTCCTTTTCCATTAGCCCCATTTTATGTTTGATTGTGTCCATTTTAATTTTAATGTCCTTTTTTGTGGGAGTTTCTGCAACTCTTTTTCAAGTCTCTTGTGGTCATCCTCCAATATTTTAAAGGTTTTTTTCTGTTTTCTGTTTCTTTTTCTTGTATAGTCTATTATCAAGCCTCTGATGTAGGCCTTCATCGTGTCCCAAAGATTCTGTAATGATGTATTCTCTTTTTTATTTTCTTTGAAAAAGAAAGCCAATTCTTTCTCCATTTTCTGTTTAAAGTCCTTTTGCTTTAATATCATATTGTTTAAAGTCCATCTAGATCTCTCCTTCTGTCCTTTCCATGTAACTGTCATTGGGTTGTGGTCTGCCCAAGTACTTGTTTCTATGTCAATTTCCTGTATATTAGAAATCAGTTCCGTTGACATCCATATCATATCTATTCTGGACCATGATGCATGTCTGTTTGAGTAAAAAGTGTATTGCTTGTTTTTAACATTTCTCTCTCTCCATGCATCTTTTAAATTTATTTCCTCTGTCATTTGGAAAAAGGATTTTGGAAGAGTCTTTCTACTTTCCTTTGTTGTTTTCTGCATTTTATAGTCCAATTTCTCATTAATTTTTCCATTGAAATCTCCCATCATACAAATGTTAGCATAGTCCAATTCAATTATTTCCATATGTAATTTTCTATAAAATTCTTCTTGATTATCATTTGGAGCATAGATTGCTATTAAGAGTATTTTTACATTATTGTCCATTATCTCCACCATCAAAATTCTTCCATCATCATCTGTATAAATCTGTTCCGCAGGAATTGTATCTTTAATATATAGAACCATTCCTCTCTTTTTTTTACATCGTATCAACGCTGTAAATATTTTCCCTAAATTTGGCCATGTCAATATTTGTTCATGTTGCTTTTTAATATGCACTTCCTGTAGGCAGATTATATCAAATTTTAGTTTCTCTAATTTATGGAATATTTTTCTTCTTTTAATAGCTGAATTAAGTCCATTATGTTAATTGTAATCAATTTTCTCTTTTCCATTTTTACACTTTATAAGAGGGATTTGTTGCTCTAGTAGATCTCGGTTCTTGTTGCTCTCTGGGTTCACCGCCTACAGCACCTTCTTCTTTTTCAGTTGTTGTTAGACATTCCTCTTGGAATTCAATTAATGACTCTTCTTTTCTTGTTTCCTCCTCCTTTCCTCTAAAATATTCTAAATAAAATAGCTCAGCCTTTTCAATTGAATCAACTCTATGTCTTTGTTCCTGCCAGGTGAACATGAGACCTTCTGGTATCAGCCATCTGTAATTGACTCCTTTCTTATGTAATACTTTAGTCAGAAACTGATATTCCCTTCTCATCTCCCTCACTCTTCTCAGTACTTGTTTCAGAATCACAATTTCCTTGTCCTTATACTTTAATGTTTTCTCTCTGCAGTATCTGTGTTTTAATAGTTTTCTTAGTGAATCTTATATGGACTTCTCTTGGTAATTTATTTCTCATTGTATATCTTGTGTAGACACGAAACACCTCGTCCATTCCATCCATCATCTTCTCTTTAGTTATTTCCAATGCTTCTGCTAAGATTTCTACCATTATTGCAGCAAGGTTTTCATCCTTTTCTTCTTCTTCTGTCGATTTCCCATCCCAATGATCCACTCTTATCTTTTTCAACTACACTCAATCTAGTGTCAATATCTCCGATTTTCTTATCTCTTTGTACATCTTGTTCTTCAATTTTCTGGAATCTGTCCTCATATTTCATCATCATCTGTTGAATATTCTCAACTTTTTCATCTGTCTTTTCAGTTCTTTGTTCAATATTCTCTGTTCTCTTTTCAATATCCTCTGTTCTTACTTGTATCTTTTGGATTCCTTGCATAATCATCTGCAGTGTCACTTCCTTTTCCTTCTCTGTTGCAACATTGTCTGTATTGATCGTTGTCCTCCAGATGGTGAAGAGGAAGAAGTTGGTATTGAAGAACCCGTGGCTGTTACTTTTCTGCTCATTTTCCAATATTTAATAATAATAATAATACAAAAAAAGCAGCTACAACACCAACAAAAAAAAAAAAAAAAGGAAAAATCTTCAGGCACTTGTATAACTTAATCCAACTGGTTCCAATTATTAAAAAGAAAAAGAAAAAGAGGAAGAGGTGAAAAGGAAGAAAAGATAAAAAAGGTTTAAAAGAAAAGACTATATATTTTCCTTTAAAAAAGAAAAGGATAAGGCAAACAAGAAAAAAAAAATTCAAATTCCTGCACCAAAAAGCTGCAGTCCAACTATGAATAACCAAATGAGGGGGAAGTTAAAAAAAAGTAACAAGCAGTTCTGCCACTATATAGTATCCAAGGCTCTTTTGATGAATTTCAAACAGAATTTACAGTTCTCTTTACAAGGTCACTTCAATTTTCTTTCTTTCAATTTAAGACTTTCTTTAAACTCCAGACTCCGGCTACAAATAGCTTCACAGAAGAGTGCCTGTAAAAACAAGCTTCCATGCTCATCCCACTATCTTCTCAGTAAAAAGCTCAGAGTCCTTGAATGCAACACCAATGCATAAACAAATAAAGAAAACAATGTATCCAAGCCTCTGGGTGGCAGTGTTACTTATTTCCCTCTACTTTCACTTCCCCTCATATATCCAAAGCCAAGAATAAGGATAAAAAAGAAAACAATAAAAAGAGAAACAATAAGACATCAAAAAAGAAAATGAAAAAGAGATCCTAAGCAAAAGAGACTTTCAAAAAAGTTATATTTTTTTTTAAAGAAACCAGTCCAGTTTAAAATGGAAAAATCTTTTACCAAATTCCAACAATAAAAAGGGGGGGAAAATCACTCAATTTAAGCTTAATCTCACTGCTTAACCTTTTCTATCTTGACTTTTGATTTAACTCTCCAAAGATAGTAAGTAGAAATTGTCTCACCAAACTGACACACTTTCTTTCCAGCTTTCTCCCATTCCGGAGTTGTCCCAGCTTCAGCAGCTTTGATGGCCGCCTCTCTGCCGCTGGAAAAAAGGGCTTCTCCTGGATCTACCAGGGACGTTGCGATGTCCCTGGGATTGACAGGATGTGCCCTTCTCAATCACCATCTCTACGGGATGGTTTAGGTCCAAAAGGACCGTCCAGCAGAGGAGATATCGACGGCGATCTTGGAGCTTCAAGATCGTGTGTTGTACCGCCGCAACGCCAGCTCCGCCCTCTCATTCTAACCACTGTTCTTTTTATTAAGATACTTCTTATGTATAAAAGGTACCTCCAAAACCAAGATGCAGAATTCAGCTTTCTGAAAATCTGTTTCTATTGGTATACAAAAGCAACCAACAAGGAAAACGTCTATTTCATGTGTTCACAAGGCTATGTATAAGAAAAAATGCAATCAATAACATATTGCACTACATGCCAGATTTTTTAAAAAAAATTGAGTTGTTTTGTATCCTGATAAGATAAAAAATTGTTAAATAAATAAATCACCCATCTTCTGCAGCTCTTCATGCAAAATTAAGTCTGACAAATAGGAGAAATTGTGATTTGGTGAGAAATATGGGGAAATATAACTTTTATTAGTATCTTGCTATGCTTAAAATCTACTTACAACATCTTCCATACTCAATCACTGACAGGCAAATGGAAAGTGTAAACCAATAGTTCCATAGGTTGAGAAAGTCTGTAATAGCAATTAGTATGCAGAGGACAATAGTTGCATGATTATCTTATGCTACAACTAAGATGCTGCATGCGGTGGAAGATCAGTTTGGGGACTGTGAGGGCAATTACAGCCATCGTAATCATCACTAAGGGACTCCAAGTCAAACTCACCAACTTGGTCCCTGGCATGGAGAAGAGGCGGCATCGATTCTCTCAGAAATGAATAGCTTTTCATCAGGAACCGGATCTATGCCAGAGAGGGAAATGAACAAGGAAACTGTGTGAGGTTGAGTCATGTTGTAGAGGACTTTAGTATTCTGCTATGCTACCTATCTGGCCTTTGGTACCATCCTTCAAAGAAAGGAATTACACCCATTAGTTAAGCAGGATGGGGTGATCTAAGATGTCTCTAATGCTCCCCATGGTGGATCCCATGGTGCTCCAGACATTGTCTGTCTAGACTTCTCAGACAGAAATGCCCCCTGCACACTCACTTGGCTAACTGTCAGCTATACTGCCTGCTGATCTTTCTGCTCAACTTCTTGCTTGGATGAAATCTGCTTATCTTCCAGCTTGCAAGAAGAAAGTATATTTGAGGCCATGGCAATTGCTACTGCATACCATGTTCAGGGCAATGCATAGTGAAGCATATGTCTTTAATCTGGCCATCCTTGATGCTCCTATTTGGGATTTGTGAGACTTTTACTCCAGGGCATCCAGAGGGCACCAGATAGGAGAAAGCTACTTTAAACCTGGAGTCAGGTTGCCATGTATTCTCTGCGCAATGGCATATATATGGCCTGTGTTTTCTAGTATAAATTTATGCTGCAGGGGGCTTTTGTAGCTCTTGTTGCTATTTATACTTTCCACACTGAGATTTTCTGTGGCAATCAGAATACCTTCAATAGCACTAACATTTACACTTATATGCCACCCAGTGGTGGGATTCAAGCAGTGGAACCTTGTGTCACGAACACTCCTGTTTGCGACCAAATCGGGTGGCAAACAAAAAAAATCCACCCAATTTTTGAATCAGGTCACGATTCAAAAATCAGATGGCGAACAAAATCAGCGCAGAAAGATTCCCTTTCCACGCCGATTTCCCCTTCGCCACCATTTTTTTTGACTGCACCCATGCACAGTCAGTCGTGCTTCCAGACACGACCAAATCGGGTCATGACTGGAATCAGGGAATGGATTACCTGAGGCTCCACTGTAATTTAACAACCAGTTCTCCTAGTGACTGGTTGGGTGGGCATGGCTTGAGGGGGTCATGTGAGCATGGGCCCTTGGGCTGACAAAATAAAAGCCCATCTAAAGATTTTGACTGTCTGCCAAGCCTGCCTGCCAAATGCTGGCAAAAGGAGGCTGGGGGGGCGGGGAGAGAAGGCCTGATGGAACGCCCCATTTTCCTCCTCCATTGGGCTGTCTGCGCTGCACTGGATTGGGATGGAGAGAGTGGGGAAGCAAAAAGCCTATTTGGTCCGTACGTACTCACCAGCACGACAGCGAATCTCTCTTCCAGCTTGCCGAGTCCGGCATTGGGAGCTTGAGGAGTAGATTGTTTGCCCTGAAGTCTGTCTGCTGCTCTTCCTAGCCCAGCTCTAGCTGCAGCTGAACATTGGCCAATTTTCTTCCAGCGCCCGTTCCGGGAATCCTGGGAGCGGCAACATATTGCATACCTTTCACTCTGAGCAGCCCGGACTGGAAAAAGGGTGGCTGGGGTGGAGGACCGGTCCTCCTTAACACGTTCCAAACTTTTGCTGCTGCTGCAAGCCTGGGTTTCTTACACAAGCATTGGAAGCCCAGTACTCCTTCCCCATCCAGTCAGCCTGCACTTCCTTCTCCAGGCACCGATTTCCCCAACGCTCCATGTGTGCACCCCCCCAAAATTTTAAAGAGTTAGAGCTGCGGGGAGGCAAGGCACACTCCTCTGTTTCTCTGTACAACTGGCCAGGGGCGGGATTCTACCAGTTCTGACTGGTTTTATAGAACCCCTGCTTAACTTTCTAAGCAGTTCGGAGAACCGGTAGTTAGAAGAAATCTCCTTTTGTTTTTTTCCACCCTTATTACATTCTTGGCAGTATGTCTAGACTTACTGTCTCCAAAGGAGGGGGTTTTTTTCCTTGATACTTTCTTAAAGGGGAAGGGTTGTTTTAAGCTTTTTACACTGCTGTTGGGAGGAAATACTCTTCTGGAAATACTTCTTCTTGGCTAGCTAGAAAGATTGACATTCAAACGTGAGTTTACATACCCTTTCTGAGTTTTGGTCTAAAACTGGTTTTGGATGAAATTTAATTCCGTGCTTGGTGACGTTTAATCCTGTGTTTATTTATAGGATAGTTTTCCCTACTCAGCTTTGTTTGGAAGGAAAAAGATTAATCTCTGTTTCTGAAAAGAAACTGGTTTGAGAAATCTGACTAGTTCCTGTATTTACTTGTTCTGGTAATTGGTTTAACAAGCAACAGCTACTGTTGTGATTTAATTATTTGTATTGTGCTTGAATTTTTTCCTGCCTTGTGGTTTCTTTTTCCATCTGGGGAGGGGGTCTTCCTTCACTGCTTTAGTGGTATCTGGAACTGTCCTTTTGGGACAGTTGTACTTCCAAGAGGCAGGATGCAAGCTTGGCAGTGATTTTTTTTAATGCCTTTCTGGGGAGCATGTGATGTTTCCTTAAATCTGGATGATTTCCTCAGGATATCTTGTGAGATGAGTGAGACCAGCTGGTATCTAAGATTGGTTTTCCTGGCTGTGCTCTTTCTGGAGAGCTTAAATGACCTCTTTGCTAAAGGGTTTCACTTTATGAGCAAGAGTTGGCTGCTGATAGTTATCATTGCATTTTAACTATTTTAATTCCTCAAGGTGCTCTGGCACCCTGCCTGATTTGTAACTCTGGCTTGCAGGTATTTTTAATCTAATGATTGGTGTTTAGGGAAGCTTTTTGTATTTTTGTACAGGTAATCCTTGACTTACAACAGTTCATTTAGTGACCATTCAAATGGTCATTACAATGGCAGTGAAAAAGTGACTTATGACTATTTTTCACACTTATGACCGTTGCAGCATCCCCAGTCATGAGAGACCAGGGGAGAAGTGCCCCTTGATGTGAGTGACATCAAGTTGGCCACGCCCACCCAGTCACATGACCACCAAGCCACAACCACCAACTAAGCCACGCCCACAGAAACAGTTGTTAAAAAATTTGAATCCCACCCCTGCAACCGGCCTTGGAAAATCCTGCCCTCACAGTTGCAGGCCAGCAGCCAGAGCCGGGCTTGGGGCAGCAGCAACGGTTCGGAGCTTGTTAAGGAGAACTGCTCCACCCCAGCCATGCATTTTCCAGTCCAGGCTGCTTAGATTGAAAAGTGTGTGTCAGCTGGTGCTCCGTTCAAAATCCAAGAAAGAAATACTTAGACTCTTTTAATTAGAGAAAATATATCTTTTACTGGAAGTCAAGTGGTAGCAACAAAAGAATTCTGAATCTGAGGAAATAGGCGCGCGTAAATCACATATACAAAGTGATGGCAATGTTCCCACCCCCAATAGTTCAAATGGGTCTTCCAATTAAAAGTTGTTAATAATATCATGTGGACATCTTCAGGTGGTGATGAGGCTTCTGTCCGTTGACCTTGGCATAGTTTGATAAAGGTTTCTCCATTTCTGAGAATCCAAAATTTCTTTAACTTCAAAATGTTGTTCGCCTTCAATCAGCAATGGTACAGGAGGATCAATCTGGGTCGGTCTCAAATCAGAAGTATGTTCAGGTTTTAACAGACTAACGTGGAAAACAGGGTGGATTCATCGAAGAGTTTTTGGTAATTTCAGTTGGACTGCCACAGGGTTTACAATTCGTTCAATTGAGAAAGGGCCAACATACTTAGGACCAAGCTTGTTTGACTTTTGGGTAGTTTGCAAATATCTGGTGGACAAAAAGACTTTGTCGCCCACCTGATATGGTTTTTGTGGAGTTCTCTTTTTGTCTGCAAATTTCTTATGAGCTTGATGTGCATCATCTAATGCTTTATGAGTAACCGGCCAGGTAAGCTGGAGTTGTGTTATCCATTCATCTAATGACTGAATGTTAGGCTTCTCACGTGGAAGTTCAGGTATGGGTACAAAGTCTTGCCCCGATGCCACTTTGAACGGGGTAAACCCAGTACTACTATGTACAGAATTGTTATATGCCACTTCAGCAAATGGCAATAGGTCAGCCCAATTATCTTGCTGATAATTTATGTAACATCTAAGGTATTGTTCCAATACCGCGTTAGTCCTCTCACAAGCCCCGTTAGTTTGGGGATGGTGGGCGGAGCTTAAGCCCTGAGCGGAGCCCAATAACTTCAGGAACTCCTTCCAAAAGTTTGAGGTGAATTGGACATCCCTATCTGAGATTATGCGTTCAGGAACCCCATGTAACCTGTAGATATGTAAAATAAACAGTTTAGCCAACATTTTTGCAGATGGGATCTTCGAACAAGGTATGAAATGTACTTGTTTGGAAAACAAATCAGTTACCACCCAAATAACTGTGTTTCCCCCACTTTCAGGTAATTCCACTATAAAATCCATAGAGATTTCCTTCCATGGAGCCGTTGGTTTAGCCACATTTTGTAACAATCCTGCTGGCTTACCAGGAGGCCGCTTGGCTGAGGCATAAATAGAACAACTAGCCACATAAGTTTCAATGTCCTTCTTCAAAGTAGGCCACCAAAATTGCTGTTTAACCAAGTGTAAGGTTTTCACAAATCCAAAATGACTAGCCGCTTTAGAATCATGAGCTTGCTGTAATATTTAGGTCCTCAGTTTCTCTGGCACATATAACTTGGCTCCCACCCATGCCAATCCATCTCTAACTGTACAGTTATTTGAGTGAGCAAGGAACCAGTCATCAAGTTTTAGAGCATCTCTTAATTGTGCAGTCAGATCATTCGATAAATCCACTTCCTTCTTCTTTTTTTGGGCTCTGGTAACTACTGGAGCTGCCAACTGTTTGGTTGGGACAATCGGCCGTACCACTTCCTGGCGAGCACTATTATATTGAGGTAGTCTAGATAGAGCATCCGCCATGAAGTTCCTCCCCCCTGGAATGTACTTCAATGAAAAAATAAAACACTTAAAGTACTGTGCCCAGCGAACTTGTTTGGGGGACAGCTTCTGGGGCGTTTTTAAGGTCTCCAAATTTTTATGATCAGTCCACACCTCAAATGGGTGTTTTGCTCCTTCCAAGAAATGTCTCCAAGTTAACAGCGAACTGCAAAAGCTTCTTTTTCCCAGACAGCCCACCTCCTTTCAGTTTTGGATAATTTACGGGAAGTATATGCACATGGTTGTAAAGTCCCCATCTCATTTGCTTGCAGTAACACAACTCCAACTGCTACGTCACTCGCATCGGCTTGGATCACAAATGGAGCATCCATGTCCGGGTGCTTGAGCACTGGTTCAGCAGCAAACAGTCGCTTCAGCTTTTCAAAGGCAGCTTGACATTCCATGGACCACTCCAGTGGCTTACTAGGCTTTGGTTTCACCTCCCCTTTGGTTTTTAGGAGGTTTATGATAGGCAGTGCTATCTTCGCAAAAGCCGGGATAAATTGTCGGTAAAAATTGGTGAACCCCAAAAAACTCTGAAGTTGTTTCCTGGTGCGTGGAGGGGCCCATTCCAATATGGCATGAACCTTCCCCGGATCCATTTCTATGCCCTCATGTGAGATGCGATAACCCAAACAGTCAATTTTCTCCTGATAAAATTCACACTTGGATAATTTTGCATACAGGTTAGCGGCTCGGAGTTTTTCCAAAACTGACCGTACTAGTTTCACATGTTCATCCCGAGTTTCCGTGTATATAAGGATATCATCAAGGTAAACCAAAACCCCTTTGTATAAATGTTCATGTAACACTTGATTGATCATTTGCATGAATATTGCTGGGGCCCCTGTAGGCCAAAAGGAAGAACGTTGAATTGAAAACAACCTATCGGGCAGTTGAAAGCGGTTTTCCATTCACCCCCTTCCTTAATTCGAACCCAATAGTATGCTTCTCTCAAGTTGAGCTTCGTAAAAATTTTCCCCTTGGCCAGGTGGGCCAACATGTCCTTCATCAAGGGGAGGGGGTACACGTTTTCCACGGAAATCGCGTTCAGGTTTCTATAATCAACACATAAGCGAAGGGAGCCATCTTTCTTTTCACGGAACAACACTGGGGCTGCTACCTGGGGTCTAGCGGGCTGGATGAAACCACGTTCCAAATTCTTATCGATAAATGACCACAGCTCTTCTAGTTCCCGCGGTGTCATTGAGTACAGCTTCGGTTTCGGGAGTTTCACCCCGGGTAAAATTTCAATACTACAATCTGTGGAACGATGAGGCGGAAGCTCATCCGAGGCCTTCTCACTGAATACTTCCTTTAAGTCCCAATATTCCTCCAGAATTTTCTCCTCCCCCTTCAGTTTCTCAGTACCCATGGAGGCCAGTTCAGTGGGATTCTTGAGTTTCAGTTGAAATTGCCCCTCCCCTTCTGGGCGCTGGTCAGTACGTATGCGCAATGACCCCCCTCCTCCAATCAACATGGGGGTTCCATTTCCAGAGCCAGGGCAATCCCAGTATTAGCGGCCGTTCCATCCCAGGGGCCACAATAAAACACAAAGTCTCTCTATGCTTCCCCATTGTCATTTCTATGGGTTCCATTATGAAATGTGCAGGGCCTCCCCCAGCTACTGATCCATCCAATTGGCAAAAAGCTATGGGTGTTTTTAAGGTCTTTAGTCTTAAGCCCATTTTCTCCACTACTTCCGAGCTGACTATGCACCTTGTGCACCCAGAGTCTAACAAACCTAGCATTTTCCCTTTGGCCCCCTCAACTTCACTGGAATGGTCATAGGGCCCTTGTTTGGACTTACCAGTGAGTCATCTTCCGATTCGAATTCACTCTCTTCAGAGGAGGTTGGAGTTCCCAGCTCCTCTCCTTTCGGAGGGGCAATCTCTACAACCCCCTCTGCTTTAAGCGCTGTTTTGCAAGGCTTTGCTGGGGCTTTTTCAGGTCTTTTCCCTCCTCCTGACGCCCCCTTTAGTTCTAACTTGGCCCGGCAGTCTGCAGCCCGGTGACCTTCCTTCCCACATCGGAAGCAAGCAGTGGTCTTGGGTCTTGCCGCCATCCCTCCCCTTTGGGGTTTTAAGGCTTCCTGAGGACGGGTGGGGGAGGACTTGCTCCAACCAGAACCCCCCCGGTGTCTGTTTTGGGTTAGATCAATTTACACCTCTGCTGCCAGCATGTACCACAACTGCAGCTCATTGGGGTCTCTTCTGGCAATGCAGCTTTGGTATACATCTTCATTTAACCCATCTTTGAACGCTTCTATCAGGGCTACCTGGGACCAGCCTCGAATATGACACGCCAGCTCTCTAAATTCCTGGGTGTAGTCATCCACTGATCTCCACCCTGATTTATGGTCTTCATCCTAATTCTGGCCTTACGTTCCGCCAGTGGGTCTTCAAACCTGGCCCGCAGCACAGTCATGAATAGGTCATAATTCAGCAGCTGGAGGGCATTATCATTATGCAAAGTCACCATCCACTTTGCAGCTGTTCCCTCCAGAGCCCTGGTAACACATCTAACTTTGGCTGCTTCTGAGGAAAAATCCCCTCCGTACTCCTCCATATAGCTCCAAACTTGTGCCAGGAAAAATCCTAACTCCTTGGGATCCCCCCCATATTTTACTTCCAATGGAGGCACCGTTGGAGTTCTATGTCTTCTGGCAATTACTCCTCCTGCTGGGGCCCCCTGGGCTGCTGCTGCCTGTTGCGCTAGCCCAGGTTGATTTATGGGGGTGGCTGCTCTGCTTCTTCTGGCTGGGGCTGCCTCCCCCTCCTCTCCCTCATACCTTTGTTCAGTGGGAGGCTCTCCGATAGCTTCATTTATGAGATGCCTGGCTTGATTTAGTAAAAGGTTCTTCCTTTCCTTCTCTTGCCATGGCTCCTCTCTTCCACGCCGATGGGTGGTGGTAACTCCTGTGGGAGGATTCTCCTCAGGATCCTTCCAGCCGACTCCCAAGGACCATTTGTGTTTTACAGCTGGTTTCTCCCCAAGATTGAGTTCTGCTAACAAGTCAGCTTCCCTTGCTTCCTCTAGCAGCAGAGAATTTTGTCCTCCAGCTGCCCCCAGGTCTTCTTGGTCGCTGGCTGGACTTGACATGATGTTCAGACCCCCTCGGAAGAAATTGAATTATCTCTCCGGGTGGGCTGGTAGTATGAGATTCAGAATAATGTCAGCTGGTGCTCCATTCAAAATCCAAGAAAGAAATACTTAGACTCTTTTAATTAGAGAAAAGATATCTTTTACTGGAAGTCAAGTGGTAGCAACAAAAGAACTGTTGATGTAAATCTGCCCTTGATGGACTTCCAAGGAATAATCTGGGGGTTGTCTTCTTGAGAGAATTCCGACCCCAATTGTCTCTCTTCCCGCCAATCTGACAGAATAGCCATATGCCTGGTGCTAGAGAAAGATTTCTCTTCAGACGGCTGGGTTACCTCTGGGTTATAACAACTTCTTGAGTTGAAACGCTTCTGTATAGCTCCCAAATTTCTTTCTCCTAATGCCATCCTGCAAGCATCCATCATCTCCTCCAAACAAGGGCTGGCAGGTTCAATTAATGCTCCGGAGGGAGGGCCCCCACACGCTCTTCCCTGCACACCTCCAACTTCAGCTGATTGCTGCTCTTTCACCATTTCTGGGAAAAGAACTCTGGGGCATCAGCCAAGCCCATTCAAAAAATAAAAGTGTGACTTGGGAAATAAATGTCAAGCATCCAGAAAATATCCATGATATCAATCAGTCCGAGACGTTATCTCTCCAATTGATTTATTAGAAACAGGTCTGGCATGTCAAAAGCAATTTCCCAAGTGAAAGTTTTTTTGTGCGTTACACAGAATCCACCTTCTCTCCTCCCTTCTCTCCTTCTACACTTCATAAATCACGAGAACCAATTAACTGCAACTGGAAATTCTTAATACGACATACAGAATAACCTTGAACTTTTCAACTCCTCTAACTTTCTAAAAAAAAATGTGGCAGCTGAATTTCAAAGCTGACACATGACCATAGTGACCTATTCATTTTGTTTATTCAATTTCATATCACATTAACCTGATTAGTATTAAATATTCAACTTATCCAATTCCAATTCATGTTATAAATTATTTCATTTTTCTTAGGATATTCTCATATTTTACAATATTATTTAAAATTCTCGTCTCATTTCTATGTTCAATTTCCACATTACCTTTTTCTGTCATATTTGCAATTTTATCAATCCTTATTTTATTAATTCAAAAGTGTCCCCTCTGGTTAATAATTTGAGCCAGCCACCTTCAATCTACCTTAATACCATCTCCCTATTTACTATATAACACAGATATATAATCATACTTCGAGCAGATAAAGGTAATGCCACAGTAGTAATGGACTATGAAACAAAATTGACAGACCTACTCCAAGACTCCACATACAAACCCATAAACACAGACCCAACCACATATCTGGAAAAAGATTATCACTCCGTTCTCACATATCGTCTATAGAATTCATGTGCCTTTTCAATAGAATTAATTTTAAATTTCTTCTCTCTCCACAATATCAGTAGTCCTTCTGGGGTTAGCCATCTGAATGGTATGTTATTTTTAATCAATTGCGTTAAGAGGAATTGATAATTCCTCCTCCTCCTCCTCTCACCCTCCTTGGAAACTGTTTTAAGGTCACCACCTCATGACCTTTGTATGTTAGTGGCTCATCCCTCATTCGTCCATACAGCATATCCCTAGTGGTTCTCTTCACAAAGTGTACATGTACCTCCCTTGGTAGCTTATGTCTATATGCATAATGTGTTTGCACCTGGTAAACCTCATCCAAATCGTTCATATTCTCTGTCTTGTCTTTCTGGAGGGCTTCCGCAATTAGCTCTGCCATTAGAAGTCGTAGGTCTTCTTTCTTTTCCTCTACAATATTCTGGAATCTAAGGAAGAACGCTGCCTTTTCTAGCTCTAGTATGGACCACTTCCTCTTGGAGTTCACAATAAAGGACGTTCCAGTTTTGTCCAGTATCTTCAAGTTTCTTCTCTACATTCTCCATTCTAAGTTCCATATTTATCAGTTTCTGTTCATTTCTTGCTACTTTCTTTTGAATTGCTCCGAATTTATCATCCAATTTCTGGATGTCTGCTTTCACTTCTGCAATATCATTTTTCATCTCACTTTTCAGTTCTTCGTGGTTTCTGGCTATACGTTCTTGTGTTCTTACCATCATTTCTTGCATCATTGCGAGGGATGACTGTACTGCTTGTAATGTTGGAGTAGGTGTTGATTTTTCTGCTCCCAACATTGTATCTAAGGATCTCTGTCCCACAGGTGAAGGTATACTCGTTGTCATCTTCTTTGCAGTTTTTGTTGTTGTTGTCATTCTCAGGACACTCAGAAGGTCTTTCCAATCTACCATTCACAGATATATTTAAGAGCTGCTTCTTCATTTCTACTTTCTTCTGGGTTTTATCTTCTTGATTCACTCTTTTTCCTATATATAGCTTAGAGAGAGCTGCTTAAATTTGCAATAGTTAACAATAAATACTAGCTAATGTAATTTTACAGCTACCTTACAGTTCTACAGTCTATAACCAATCTTCAAGTTTGTTCTAACAAACAATTACTAATAAGCAATATTCACTATTTCCTTAAATAAATTGGAATACTAGTAGCAAATAAATATTTTCTGATAAACTTTTACAATTATTTTTCTATTCTATAATGTAAGGTCAATGTTCAAAACCATTCTAACAATCAACAATTCATAAGTAAAAATCAAGAATTCCTTAGTTAGACAGAATAGGATCAAGTAATCAATTAATTAGCAATTAATCAACAATGGTAAACCCTTATTTTCTTTAAGATTTAGTTCTTATAAATTAATCCCTTCTTTGTAAGTATCTAATTTACAAGTACCTAATTTGGGATAAATTTTAAATAAAGTAAGTATCAAACTGTAATCTTATTTGTACTTTTTTTTGTAAGTTAGTTAGTCACAAAGTCCCAGTCTCCTTTTCTCAGCTCTCTTCTTTCTTTTTTCTTCTGCAATATGTCTTCCCTTCTCTTCAAAGTGCAAAGTCACTCTAAACCAAAAGATGTTACATGTCTACAGGAAGTACATAACTGCTCAAAAAAATAAAGGGAACACTTAAACAACACAATGTAACTCCAAGTCAATCACACTTCTGTGAAATCAAACTGTCCACTTAGGTAGCAACACTGATTGACAATCAATTTCACATGCTGTTGTGCAAATGGAATAGACAACAGGTGGAAAGCATAGGCAGTTAGCAAGACATGCCCAATAAAGGAGTGGTTCTGCAAGTGGTGACCACAGACCACTTCTCAGTCCCTATGCTTTCTGGCTGATGGTTTGGTCACTTTTGAATGCTGGCGGTGCTTTCACTCTAGTGGTAACATGAGACGGAGTCTACAACCCACACAAGTGGCTCAGGTAGTGCAGCTCTTCCAGGATGGCACATCAATGCGAGCTGTGGCAAGAAGGTTTGCTGTGTCTGTCAGCGTAGTGTCCAGAGCATGGAGGCGCTACCAGGAAACAGGCCAGTACATCAGGAGACGTGGAGGAGGCCGTAGGAGGGCAACAACCCAGCATTAGGATCGCTACCTCTGCCTTTGTGCAAGGAGGGACAGGAGGAGCACTGCCAGAGCTCTGCAAAATGACCTCCAGCAGGCCACAAATGTGCATGTGGCTGCTCAAACAATCAGAAACAGACTCCATGAGGGTGGTATGAGGGCCCAACATCCACAGGTGGGGGTTGTGCTTACAGCCCAACACTGTGCAGGACGTTTGGCATTTGCCAGAGCACACCAAGATTGCCAAATTCGCCACTGGCGCCCTGTGCTCTTCACAGATGAAAGCAGGGTCACACTGAGCACATGTGACAGACGTGACAGGGTCTGGAGACGCCATGGAGAATGTTCTGCTGCCTGAAACATCCTCCAGCATGACCGGATTGGCAGTGGGTCAGTAATGGTGTGGATTTCTTCAGGGGGCCGCACAGCCCTCCATTGCTCGCCAGAGGTAGTCTGACTGCCATTAGGTACCGAGATGAGATCCTCAGACCCCTTGTGAGACCGTATGCTGGTGTGGTTGGCCCTAGGTTCCTCCTAATGCAAGACAATGCTAGACCTCATGTGGCTGGAGTGTGTCAGCAGTTCCTGCAAGATGAAGACATTGATGCTATGGACTGGCCTGCCCGTTCCCCAGACCTGAATCCAATTGAGCACATCTGGGACATCATGTCTCGCTTCATCCACTAATGCCACATTGCACCACAGACTGTCCAGGAGTTGGGGGATGCTTTATTCCAGGTGTTGGTGGAGATCCCTCAGGAGACCATCCACCACCTCATCAGGAGCATGCCCAGGCATTGTAGGGAGGTCATACAGGCACGTGGAGGCCACACACACTACTGAGCCTCATTTTGACTTGTTTTAAGGACATTACATCAAAGTTGGATCAGCCTGTAGTGTTTTTTTCCACTTTAATTTTGAGCGTAACTCCAAATCCAGACCTCCATGGGTTGCTAAATTTGATTTCCATTGCTAATTTTTGTGTGATTTTGTTGTCAGCACATTCAACTATGTAATGAACAAAGTATTTAATAAAAATATTTCATGCATTCAGATCTAGGATGTCTTATTTTTGTGTTCCCTTTATTTTTTTGAGCAGTGTATTTCAAAACAATACGGACACTTATTAGAAGTAACCAAATTGGGTAAACTACATTTGGCCCTGACAAATCAAAAGAAGAGAGGTGTTGCGGTGTATGTCAAGAACTGGTTAAATCCAAAGTTAGTATACAATGATGAAGATGGAAGGATACTTATGAAATAACAATAGAACAAAGGAACATACTATTGGCAGTAATCTTTGCTCCAAATACCAATCAAAAGGAATTTTATTATAAACTCCACAATAAAATCATAGAAACTGAACTAGCTAACGTATGCATAGTAGGGGATTATAATGCAGTGTCCAATATAGAAAAGGACTATAAAACCACTAAAAACAATAAGAAAAAGAGAAGAATACTCCCAATAATATTCGACAAATTAGTTCAAGAAATGAACCTAAAAGACGCCTGGAGGGAATTGAATACATCTAAAAGCCAATTTACTTTCTTTTCAAACTCACACCAATCATGGTCCAGGATTGACATGATATGGATGGATCTGGAATTATTGGAAAAAATAGAAACAGTGGAAATTTTGCCCAACACCTGGCCCGACCACAATTAAATTGATTTGGAGAGGAAAGAAAAAGACAGGTAGATGGACCTTTAATAAGAGTATCCTGAGAGATAAAGAATATATTCAAATGATAAGGAACTGAAAATATTTTTTGAAATTAATAGGAATGAACACACAACGACTCAAAACTTATGGGACACAACAAAGGCATATGTAAGGGGTCTGACAATAGCATTGTAGCAAAAAAACAATAGAGGAAGAATCAACAGATTGCGAAACAAGATAAACTGGAAAAATTGGAAAATAAATTGCAAAAAGATCCGGGTAATGAATCGATTAAAAAAGAATTAAATTTGACTAAACATGAAATAAACTTAAGTCTTCAAGAAGAAATGGCTAGAAAATTAAAATTAGCTAAACAACATTACTTTGAGAACATGAACAAGCCTGGGAGATGGCTCTCCCACAAATTAAAAAAAGAGCAGGAGAAAAAAATTATAACAGTCTTACAGGATGAGAATGGAATACTGTGTTCACAATCAGAGCGAAAACAATAGCCCAATTTTTTTTTTGCTAATTTATACAAAAAATAAGAAATTTTAGAGGAAAACATCACACAATATTTTGAGGACAAAGAACTACCTATCATATCGGAAACTGCTCGAGAGATACTAAATGATAAAATAACCTTAAAAGAGGTAAAAGAGGCAATTGGAAGACAGAAAACCAATAAAACCCCAGGACCAGACGGAATACCTGCGGAATTCTATAAAGAATTCCAAGATATACTAGGCTGGTGGAAATATGCTGTATGATGAGGCCCTGAATTGTGCCAAAATACCTCAAACATGGACAGAAGCTCTGATATCCCTCATTCCCAAAGAACAAACAGATTATCACCAAATTAGAAATTACAGACCTATCTCACTCCTGAATGTAGATTATAAAATTTTAGCGGTAATAATTGCAGATAGATTAAAAAATATTGAATGATATTATTCACCCAGACCAGAATGGTTTTCTCTCAAATAGATATATTTTTTAAAAAATAAGAATAATAATGGATGTCCCAGAGTATTATGAAACTAAATCTAACAACCAGATGGCATTAATATTTTTGGATGCCCAAAAGGCATTTGACAATTTAAATTGGCAATTTTTGATTGAGCAAATATCTAGAATGAAATTTGGTGAAAAATTTATAGGACTAATTAAAACAATATATTCTATACAAAATGCAAAATTAGTAATTAATGGAGAAACCACAAACAATATAAAAATAAGCAGAGGAGTGAGACAGGGATGTCCGCTTGCCCATCATTATATATCTTGTCAGCAGAAGTGTTGTTAACCCAGATAAGGAAAAATCGAAATATCCAAGGGTTGACTATTAAACAGGAAACATACAAACTGCAAGCATTCGCTGATGACATGGTCTTCATAATGGAGGACCCAAAAGAATCAAGCAAAAATTTACTACAAGAGATAGAGGCATTCGGTAAAGTAGTAGGACTCAAAATCAATAGAGAAAAGACTAAGTTAATAACTAAAAATTGTACTAAAAAGCAAAATGAGGAACTGACAAAAGAATTAGGGATTCAGACAACGAAAAAAGTACATTATTTAGGAATTTGGCTTACAGCGAAATGCTCTACAATAAAGGCTGATAACTATGACAAGTTGATAGAACAGATACAAAAAGACCTAGATAGATGGGTAAATTTACAACTCCCCTGGATGGGAAGGATAGCCACCATTAAAACAAATGTACTACCAAAACTGTTATATCTCTTTCAAACCGTGCCAGTCAAACTAGGGAAAAAATTATTCAAAGACCTGAATAAAAGAATTAGTAAATTTATTTGGCAAAAGAAAAAAGCTACAGTAAAATACAAATTAATGCAAGATAGTAGAAGCAATGGAGGACTGGCGCTCCCAGACTTATAATATCAAGCTGCAGCGAGTACCTGCATCAAAGATTGGATTAACCTGGAGGACAAAAGAAGATTGACAACAGAAGGCTTCGATTTACAGATTGGCTGGCACGTGTTTCTTTAGGGTGGAAAAAATAAAACCCATAGCTACTTTCAAAGATATTGGATAAGGGACGCTTTGTTATATATATGGGAAAGAATTAAAAGAAACCATTATGTGAAAATACCTCTCTGGCTATCTCCAATGGAGGCACTAGTATATCCCAATGTTATGAATTTGAACAAAACAATAAAATATAAAGAATTAATAACAGATGAAGGCGACTTGAAAACACAAATACAATTAAAAACACAGGGAATTGAAATTGGGTGGTGGCCGTACATTCAAGTTCAAACAAAACACAAAAAAGACAAGGAACAATTTGGATTTTATAATATGGATCAGGAATTAGACAAAATTTTACAAGGAAGTGAAAAAAAGATGATTACCAAAATGTACAATTATTTATTGAAATTTAAAATGGAAGAGGAAATGGTTAAGGAGAGCATGATAAGATGGGCTAAAAATTGTGGCCACAATATTGAATTAGAACAATGGGAATGAATTTGGCAAACTAACTATAAATTAATGTTATCAGTCTCATATAAAGAAAATATGTATAAAATGTTCTATCACTGGCACCTCCCACCAGTAAGACTTGCTAGGATGTTTCCTAATATGTCACCCAAATGTTGGAAATATAACTTTAGCCAGGGAACGTATTTTCACATGTGGTGGACATGTCCTAAAGCCCAAAAGTACTGGTCTAAGATACAGACATGGTTAGAAGAGATGATAAAACTAAAGATTAAATTCAACCCAGAGACTTTTCTACTTGGAATGACCGAATCAACATGGAGCAAAAAACACCAGCATCTGATATCAGATATATCATATATCATTACAGCAGCAAGGATAGTCTTTGCCCAAAACTGGAAATCAACAGTGACACCCATGGACCTGGCAAAACTAATAAAATCCACCAATGTGCAGAAATGGTTAGACCAGAGGTCTCATTCTCGCGGCCCGTGGGCCAATTGTGGCCCGCAGGACGATATCCTGTGACCCCCACCATGATATGAAAGTATAATATTAGTGTGGCCCGCAGGAGGAATGGACCTCTGAAGGAAGTCCCGCCCGCCGTTCCTTGTCGTGGCTGACATTCAGTGCTAGGCTAAGCTACACCGAGTTCATGCACACTACGCTTGTAACAACAGTGTGGCGGATGATGAACAGCTACCGGGCTGTTCGTCATCAAGTGCCTCCTCTCTCAAGCCAAATGTGGCTCAGATATGTGAGAGGAAGCGTTGTCAAGTCTCTGGCAGCAAGGAGTAAGCTGGAGAAGCCATGTTCTGAGGAACTGCTCATGATCTTCATTCAATGTTCCATTCATGTGTTCAGGACAGTTCATGTATTGGAGAAATCATTAACTGTTGATGACATTTGAGGATATTTTTTTAACAACGTTTTTTGTGGAATCCCTTATGCGGCCCAGCCTCACCCAGACTCTGCCTCCAGCGGCCCCCAGGTAAATTGTGTTTGAGACCCCTGGGTTAGACTAACCATGTTACTAAAAAATAAGGAAGAGGGGGAGTTTTTTACAACTTGGAATATATGGTACAAAGGATTGTATAAAAAGGAAGTAAAGATGTCTAGTGAAACCGATTAAACAAACAACAAGGGAAAATGGAAATAAGGATAAATGTATATATAGCTATGTATATATGTAAAGTAATATAATTAAATAAATATTGTATTATAATTGTAATAATAACCAAAAAAGTAAGGATCTAGGAAACAAGTTGTAGATTTACTTGTAACAAGTGACTTTGACACATAGAAATGTACACTGCTATGAAAACGTTGCAAAAATGTGACAACATGTTTCTCTTTTTTTTAAATATATTCTTTTTTTGAAACTTTCAATAAACATATTTAAAAAAATAACAGGAGAGAGAGAGAGAGAAAAAGAAACTAAAAAGAAAGTTACATGCTTATCTATTTTCGGTACTTATTCATATATATCACAACATATTACCTTGCCGAATCTCCTTCCTATCCTTTTTTTTCACCCATTATCTCTAGGTCTTTTAACAATATAATGTCTTTTCATCCTTGTTTGCTTCCCGATTTTCTTTATTTTTTGGTCCTTTCTCTTAATTCTCTTTTCCCCATTCTTATTCCCCTCCATTTCTCATTCCAATTATTAATGTTTTCTCCCTCCTTCTTTTGGTTTTTCTTTTGAACTTCCCTTTTCAGCTTTTTCCCTCTCCATTTTTCCATTTTCCGAACGATTTTCCCTTTTATTATCACATCAGACCACACGTTTTTTATTTTAATTCCTTTTTTCCCCTGCTTAAATAATTGTTGTTCGCTTTGTTCTTCAAAGATGGCTTCTTCTTTGTTAAACTCCTCCCCCTCTGGTTTACTTTGTTCTTCAACAAGCTGGGTCGCCCTTTCTAATTTCTGTAATACGTAAATTACACATTTCAAATTTAATTTTCATCATTTCCCTTATATCTTGCAAGTCCAATCTTATTTCAACAAATAATTCCTCCATTATATTTTCTCCTTTTTTCCTTTTCTTTCCTCTTCCTTAATAGATGTATTCAGTCCCAAAGTCCAGTATATTATTTCAGCCAGTGTCTTTTAAGTTTATTTTCAACAATTAATGTCCTTAAGTCTTTGTACCAGATTTTCAAGTAGGCCCTTTCCCAACTGTTTCCCACAATCACCGGATGGTTCTATGTCAATATTTTCAAATATCTTCCCCTTTGTAGTATTCTAATGTCACGTTCCAAGGTTTTTATTTTTTGTAATGGAGTTTCTTTTACTTTCTTTTAAATTCCAAAGTCCAATTTCTTAGAAAGACCAAACACATTTTTTAAAAGGTCACTGAAATTTTTCCTGTACCATCAGGTGGCACTCTTGAGTCTTTTCCACAATTCACTCCTTCCTTAACTTTAACTTTCTTTGTTAAATATAGTACTTTTATTAAATTCACTAATTTCAATCATTAGCTATTATTTCTTTTCATTTCAACACACTCATTTTCAGCATTTAGTTATGCTCTTTAAGTGCCAATAATCCAATAGTTGTCCAGTTTAATTTCTAAACCTTTATTGTGTTCAAATATTTTCCTTTATGTGTTCTCCTCCAAGTTAATCCAATACAATAATTCAAGCCAATTTTATAAAATTCAATTTCCTTCTCACTTTCTCTGGTTGCAGCTTCAACACACTTTCCTCCAATATAGTTCTTTATTTTTTAGTACCAGGATGCCTCACAATCTATGTATTTTGCCTGGTTCACACTCCACTTGCTGCTTCTCTGTTCCAGCACAGTCTTAGTTTCCCGGGCTGTTCTTCATCTTCGTGGTGGCCATTTTAGGACCACCGCTACAGCTTGCCTTTGGAAGGGTTTTTTCCTGTCAGGGAGGGGAGTTGCAGCTCCCCTCAACCCTCCAGGTGATTCCCCCTTGCTTCACCACCCCTCCAGGGTGGTTCTGGTCTTGATTGAGACCCTCCAGCAAGTTAGCTCGAAGTGAAACCGCGCACAATCGCGGATTCCACTCCAACTCCAGCAATGAGCAAACCGGAAGATAGAAGGTCCCTTGCCCGGAAAGCCTAGTAAATCTCCAGGACTTAATCCTCTCTGACAAGAATAGAGATCATGTAGCCCTGCAAACACAGAACTGACTATTTTCATCATTCTTGATAATTCATCATTTAGGGACAATATTTCTTTCTCTAGTACTAACTCCTTCCTGCTTTTATTATTACCTATTACAATATCTATTATTACCTCCAGGTGTCTCTTCCATTGGATGTGGGCAGTGATTTTCTCCAGGTGTTCAGCTTCTCCTAGAGAGTTAGAAACAGCTTCACTTTAAAAGCATGATTTGACATTGGGCGAGTGGAGGAAGTCAGTTCATTGCTTGGATGAGACAGAAATCTTCCCATTGTACAGTTTTTTGTTCTAAATTACTACTCCAAATTTCAAGCATTCGTTTCTCCACTTTTCACATTCTCTTTCCTTTGGGGTGGATAAAGCAGGTCCAAAACTATTTCTACCAGAAGTATTACTTCTGAAGTATTTTATATGGTATGTTTTTATTCAGTTTTGTAGCCTTTTTTAAAAAGCAGATTTCCACACTATAGTAACCACTTCTAACCAGCAGATCTGAAAGTCTGTGCTTATCTTACAATTCTATTTTGCTTAATTATTAAGTAAAACAGCATAAAGCATTATCATATCGTTCTAGTAAATTTGGAGGAATATTGTCAGTACCTGTGACAAATAGTAGAGTTTAGTACCAGTAGTCCTCAACATACAACCGTTCATTTAGTGACTATTTGATGTTACAACGGGACTGAAAAAAAGTTACCTATGACCATTTTTCACATTTACGACCATTGTCGCATTCCCATGGTCACAGGATTATAATTTGGACATTTAGCAACTGGCATGTATTTGACGGTTGCAGTGTACTGGGGTCATTAGATCCTCTTTTGTGACCCTCTGAGAAGCAAAGTCAACGGAGAAGCCAGATTCACTTAACAACTGTGTTAAGGTCTTGTGATGAAAATTTCCCAATGTTTTCTTTGTAACTAGTTAACTAAGATGTTCCTTGTTCCCTTCAACTAAATGCTTGCATTGTTTTGTCTTTGAAAGATGAACTTTAGCATTTCTAGTCAAATATTAAAGGCACACCTGCTCTTCATGCATAACGCTTGATCTTTTTTGTCATAATTTTCCATATTATTTCTTACTGATGTGTGCATCAACAATTATCGGATGCTTGCCTCTCTGCCCCACTTCATAAGATTTTGTCAGGTCCAAAACCAAGAATGATATGCAGTGCTTCTTCCCAGCTGCGTTCTTTATTATTTCAGACCTATAGACAGAATCTTGCCAAACCCTGGACTCTACTACCTGCATCTACAATACACTATTAAGGAGGGGCCTTTTTCTCCCTCATATAATGTCTGGACTGAACTGTCTCCTTACCCCTTTGTGAATGCACCCCTTCCCTCCTGAGAATCCAGCTCCTTACTACATTCCATCACATCTGGAAATGATTAAAGATTGCATCTGCCATCCTTTCTGTAGAATCCATTGTTACAACTTCCCTCTATTTCCCTCTTCCTTTAATGTACATTTGATCATCTCCTGTTCCAGAATCCCTCCCACCCCTACAATTACTTTGCGAATAGGGAGAGTACTCTGTATTAAGGAGAATACATAGAACATACACTATACCTTTAACTACAAGTTCTGTAGTCTTTTAGCAAATGTTCAGAATGGCAGGAGCTTCTTGGGATTGAACTGCAAAGCATTTGGGGGCCACAATGTATCTTTCTAGTAAAGTAATATAAGGCTTTTTGCTGTGGCTCCCAAAATGCTAATCTCTGCATAGTACTACCTAATTCCAAGACCTAATTGAAAATCCTCAGATAATTTATCCACAGCAAGGCCATCCCCCACCCAACTGTGCAACAAAATGTATCATCCATGCCCCTTAAATGCCTCCTTACCATTGAGTAGTTGTGTTTCCTCTTCTCCCCTGGCCTGCTCCTGAGAGCTTCTTTGCCTCATGCCTCCAGTGCTCGTTTCCCTTGGGTCCATGATGGTTCTGAAAGTAGAGTTTCTTAGGTTAGTTTCACACTCTAGCCCAGCAGTCAGATAACTAATTCACCAGGGGAGGAAATAAAGCCTCTGCAGTTGGAACTGCACTTCCTTAATGCACCAATGAGGTAACTGGTATCAGGTAGTGACCTTCCTACCCTGATTAGCAAGTTTTACATTTTGAGCTGCACAGAAAAAAGTTGTAATGGAGCCAAATTTTAAGAGCTTCCATTATTCACACCATTTTATTTTCTGAATCAAATTAGCAAATATTTATTTCTTACAGCTGAAACAATTCCATCTGAGAGTCAGTGAAAAGGAGCTATTTATTTCCCAGGCCCTACGATTTGAGGATATATCAAGGATAGATTTTCTCGGCTGAAGTCGAACACTGTAATTCATCTGCATTTCCCCCAGTTGTTTAGTCACAAGGCCAGAAAGTTCTCTAGTAATAATATTGGGGAGAGAGGCAGGGTGGGCTGATGGGGGTTCGCAGAGGTTCAGGAGAGCCCCAGCTAAGATTCTGTGCAGTTCAGAGAACCCCCAAATCCCACTCCTGGCCTACCCCACCCCTCCCAGGAGTCCCCAAATGGCCCATTTTGGATGCAAGTAAGTGCAGGGTGTGCACGGAGGCTCAGGGAGGGCGAAAAACGAGCCTCCTGGAAGTTTGGGAAGGCTGGAAATGGTCCCATTTCTGGCTTCCAGAGAGCTTCCGGAGCCTGGGGAGGCTATTTTTGCCCTCCTGGAGGCTCGAGGAAAGCTTCGAGAGCCCGGGGAGGGCAAAAATGCCCTCCCTCACCATGATGCAGGAAGCTGACTAGGCCACGTCCACACAGCTACTAGGCAGAGAACCCTTTGCTAAAATTTATGAAGCCCACCCCTGAACAGAGGTAGAACTCCAACAGCTGAAATATCAGGCAAAGTAAGAAAGCTACCTCAGTCAGTAGATGCTGTGCATAGCTGGGCTAAGATGTAATAGGAGATGCTGGCTATTCATTTGTACTGAGGAAAGACAGTTTTTTATAATAAATAAACACATAATTGCTTGGTGGGGCCACAAGTAATAGATAATAATAGCAATAACAATAGCACTCAGACTTCCATACCACTCCATAGAGCTTTACAGCCCTCTGTTACCAGTTTACAAAGTCAGCATATAACCCCCAACAATCTGGATCCTCTGTCAACTCATAAAATATTTCTGTGGTCTTTTAGAGTTGCCAACAGAAAGGGAAGGGGAAGTAGTGTAGCAGCTGCAAAAAGGAAACTACATTCCATGAATATTTCATGGATAGTTTCTAGGCGACTGAAGTTTCTGCCATGCAAAATTCTAACTGGAGAGTATGATTGATGACTCTTGGCCATGGATGTGTCCCATTGGAGAATATGAATTATGATACACCCAGGGGGTGGGGGAAAACCAGGGTCAATGGTGACAATGAATGATGTGTCTCAGAGTCGGCTACACCCAGGCAGCACCGGCATGTCTTCCCCTAATAAATCTTCTTTGAGGTTTGAAAATCAGGCTAGAGACTCATGATTTAAATGGGGGTCACTACCAGAGCCCTGACATTCTCATTTTACCACCTTGGAAGGATGGAAGGCTGAGTCAACCTTGAGCCGTTGAAGAATGAACTCCTGGCAGTGGGCAGAATTAGCCTACAATATTGCATTCTAACCACCACTGCACCACCATGGCTAATAAGGAGTCAAAATGCCCTGTGAAAATACCATGAAGAGGATGGATGAAGATCATTATAAATATGTGGGAATCTTTCAAGCTAAAAACATCAAGCACAATGAAGTCAAGAAGAATGTTAAAACCAGTGGTGGGATTCACATTTTTTTACTACCGGTTCTGTGGGTGAGGCTTAGTGGGTGTGGCAGGGGAAGGATACTGTAAAATCTCCAGTCAGAGGTGGTATTTGCTGGTTCTCTGAACTACTCAAAATTTCTGCTACCGGTTCTCCAGAACTGGTCAGAACCTGCTGAATATCACCTCTGGTTAAAACTGAACACATCATGAGAGTGAAGATTTTAAAGTCCAAACTCAATAGAAGAAATACACCAAGCCAATTAATACCTGGACAATTCCAGTCATTAAATACAGAGTTGGACCATACATAGCTGTAACAGTGGACTGCACTCAAGCAGAACTAAGAGCCCTGAATAGGAAGACCAGACACAATAATAAAAATTGATTCATGCCCTTCTACTTACCAAGCATAGGCGAATATGGAATGTCGCAAGTACACCAGACAGTTAAAGAATAAAAAAGGGCATTGGAAGAGTGTCTGAAGGACAGTGAAAAAGATGCACGGAAGCTAGTACACCAGGAAGGCTTACTAAGTCTCAGAAAGATCAAAGTGGCCTACAAAAAAAGATTAAATGATGAATAGAAAAGAGACATGGCAGGAAAGTTGTAGAAAGAGACAGGATAATTCTGGCTGCACAAGACCAAATCTTAAGAACAAACACATACAAAACCAGAATTGAGAAGACAGCAATAGAAAGCAAATGCTGCCCCTGAAAAGAAGCTGAAGAGAGTGAACTACCTTGTGAGCTACAAGAAGCTCACACAGATTGACAACAAACAACAGCATAACAAAGTAGCAACAATAATACATTGGAATATCACAAGAAATATCATTTGCCTAC